>NW_026054991.1:0-29697 GCF_022478755.1 Daldinia loculata
TGTAGGTGTTGGGTCTTATCAGCTTATCGGGGTCTTATCAATGGTCTTATCAATTTCCGGGTATTTTTTACGTAAGCACATACAATTTCTTATCATTTACCTTATCAATTACCTTATCAATTACCTTATCAATTAAAAAAGTTTAAGCGCAATATTCCTTCGGAAAGATAAAAACCGTTATTAATTATATTGTAAAATATTATATAAAAGGTAAAATGTTAATAATAATATATATATAAATAATCAAAAAAAGAAATTTTTACTTTATTAATTTTAATCTTTTATTTTTATTTATTTTGAAATTGTTAAATAAGTTTATTAATAAAAGGAATTATTTTTTTAAAAAGTTTATTATTTATGGTTAAAATTGTTTTTATAAAAATTTAATAAAGTAATATATCCCGTAAATTATTATTTTTTTAATAAATATTTAAAAGTTATAGATATTATAAACGAAGGTAATATTTAAAAGTTTATAATTATATATAAACAATATTTAAAAAAGTTTTAAAAAATAAAATATATTAATTATTTTAATTTTTTAAACATATAAAATTTTTATATTTATAATTTATTATATTAATATATTAAAAAACTTTTTATCAAATTTTATATATTTTATTATTATTTAAAATATAAAGTTATTTGTTTTTATTATTAATTTAAAGATTTTTACCGCATAAATTTATATTTAATTATTTTTATAAATAATATAATAAATTATTACGTATAAGTAATTATATATTTAAAAATTATAAAAAGGTTTATTTAAATTAATTAAATATTTATATTTATTTAATTAATTATTATGATAATATTAATAAAATTAAGTTAAAAATAAATAAAATTAAAAATATTACATTAAAAAATTAATATAAAATAATATGATTAATTTTTAAATTATATTTTAAAAATAAACTTATTAATTTTTTAAACTGTTATAATTTTAATATTAATTATAATTAAATTATTTATATTAAACAATATTATTATAAAATTTTTATATTAAATAAAAAATAACGTTTAATTTATAATATTATTATTACACATTATAAATAAATTATTAATTATTTTAAATAAAAATTATTAAATTATTTTATACTTTTTTTTATTTATAAATTAAGAATAAAAAAATATTAATAAACTTTATATAATTAAAAATTTTTTATTATATTTATAAGTTTTTTTATTAAAGTTAAAATTTTTTATTATTTAATATACGGTTATTAAAATTATTAATAATTAAATTAATAATTAAACATTATATTTATTTTTTTATTTTTTTATTAATAATAATTATAAATTTTTATTTAAAATTTTTATAATTTTTAATTTTATATAATAATAATAAAAAAATATATTAAATTTATATATAATAATTTAAATTAATAAACATTTATAAAAAGTTTTTTTATAATATTATAATAAATATTTTAATAATATAAACGTTTTATTAATTAAAAAAAGTTTTTAATTATTTTTCATTTTATAAAATTTTTTATATACCACCGTAATTAAATTTAACGAAAATAAATTATTTAATTATAACATATATTACTTTTTTAAAAATAACATTAAACGGGTAATAAAAGGCGTATTAAATGGGTAATATATTTAACATAAATGTATAAATAATAAAATTGGTAAAAATCGCATTATAATTACATATATTTTTATATAAATTTATTTAACCGCGCATGTATTATTTATAATAACCCCGTTTAATTTATTAAAACATTTTAATTTTTTATAATATTTTATTTTAATATAAATCATTAAAATGTTTAATGTTATTTAATGGAAATGTTATTTAAAACAATTAATAAATATTATATTATTTTATTTATATAATAAAATATAAATACGTTTAAAAATTTTAATTTAACTTTTGTTTAAACAAGTAATTTTAAATGGTAAAAGCTTTTTTAAAATCACGAGACATGTTTATAATTATATTTTATTATAATATTTTAAATCTTTTAATACATTGTTTTTTTAAATAACATTTCCATTAAATAACATTAAACATTTTAACGACTTATAACTTAAACTAATAATGCGAATTTCTTTTCGTTTATTTTATTATACCATTTTAACCACATCACTTTTTAATTAATTATACTTTTAATTTACTTTTAAAAAAAAATTTACATTATTAATTTAAATTAATTTAAACGTTTTTACTTTTAAATAAACATTTATTAAAATAACATTAATTATTAACGCGTTTAAAATAAATAATAATTGATTATACAATAATTATTAACTTTTTTATTAAGTTTATCGATTAAATTTACGCGTTTTAAGCCTTTTAGGGGTGTTGAAAATGGTCGCAACACGCGACGAGGTTGTACGGGTATAAAAAAAAGATGGGAAGATTTGGGCAATTGAATTACGAGCCCCAGATATAAAATAACCTATTTTATACGTGGTTGTGGTGTTAATGAAAGTGGCCAATATTAGCCGCAACACCGGTTGCAACGCGGTAGCCGTAACTTGGCAGCCGCAATACGCCACGAGGCGTACGGGTATTTAAAAAAGCCGGGAAGGTTTGGGCAAGTGAATAATAGCCTCTAAAGCATTTTATACGTGGTTGCGGGTGTTGTGGGTGTTGTTGTGGGTGTTGTTGTGGTATTGGCTGTGGTATTGGCTGTGGTGTTAACTGCGGCGTTTTTCGTGGTTTTTTGTGATATGCCACATTATCTTTTCGACGTCAAGGCCTGCAATATTACAACGCAATGCCGTACTGGTATGCAAAAAAGATGGAAAGGTAAAAAAAGCAAAATATTAGCCTTAAGTTATAAAAATAAAAAGCATTTTGTACGTTATTATTAAATATTAAGTCATTGTAAACTTATTGTTTTTAAAAAAGCTATGTTATTTTTACGGTTTTAACGTTTAAATTAATTTAAATTAAAATTCGAAAAACATTTAAATCGTGATTTATAAATATAAACACATAAACCATACGTTTATATAACGTTATAACGTTAATAAATAAAGCCCGTTTTTCGAATTTTAATTTAAATTATTAAAATAAATAATATTAAATTACACGTTTTTTTATTAATTAATAAGTTTTAGTTTTAACTTTAGTTTTAACTTTATACATATATATTAAAAATCATTTAAAAAAACTTTATTTTTAACTTTTTTACCTTAAAATAATTACATGTAACCGTACGAATTTAATTAATAAATGCGACCGAGAAAAATTTAAAACATAAAAGTTATACATTATTATTAACCATGTATTATTGTTAATTATACATCGTTATTAAATTAAATTAAATTAAATTAAATAAAAAGTTATATAAAATAAATATGTTAAAAAATAAAAATAAAAATATTATTAAACGGTGTTAAATTTAACCAATAAAAAAAACGTGCATTTTAAAATAATATAAATGGTTAAAATTTATTATATAATATAATTACATATTAATAAATTTGTATAAAAAGTCAAATACATGTTAATATGTTTTAAATTTACGAAAAGTTATTATATCGATTTTTTTTTATAAAAGTTTATTTAAATTAAAAAATAAAAATTGTTTATTTAAAATTTAAAAATTATTAAAATAAAAAGTTTTTTAATTAATTTAATAAATGTTAATTAAATATATTTTAAAAAAAAAGTGGGATTTTTGTTGATTTTTAAGTTAAACCACGGTTATAACCATGGTTTATACGGTTAAAAAATTAAATCGTAAACTTGGTAATTAATAATATGTGGTATAATATATGGTTATGTAATTATATGTTTATGTGGTTATATAATTATTAATGATATAATAATTATAAATTTAAAATTATTATATAATTTAACGGGGTTGTTTTTTATAAAACAACTTTATATATTACCCGTTTAATGTTATTTCTTTTTAATTACTTAATATTTTTAATAATTATTTAACACTAATATAAAAAAAAGCTTTTTTTAAATAAACATTATTAAAATTTTATATAATAAAAATTTTAATTAAACATTAAAATATATTAATAAATTATTTTAAATTAAAATTATAAATTTTATAAACGTTATAAAAATTTATTTTATAAAAGTTTACATTATAAAATATAATTAAAAATATATATTATATTTTAATAACTTAATTATTTATATTATTATTTTTTATAAAAATATTAATATAATAAAAATAAAATTACATTTAATTAATAACTTTTTTAAATTTTTTTTATATATATTAATTATAAAGTTATATTAATATATAACGTTTAAAATAATATAAAATTAATTAATAACGTTTAAAATATTATTTATAACATTTTTTAAATTAATAATAATAATATTTTTTAAAAATTTACTTTAAATTATTATAATTAATTAAAATAATTATACCAATTTTTTTTATTTATTACCGTTTAATAAAAAACTTTATAATAAATATAATAAATTAATTATATTTATTAAACAAATATAACAAAATTATATAATAAATAATAATATATATTATAAATAATAATTTTTTTTAATTATTTATTACATTATTATAATATATAAATCTTAAAATATAACATTTAAAAAAGTTATTTACAATATTTTTAATTATAAATTTACGTTTAAATTATTATATATTATTATATTTTAAATTTTTACGTTTAAAGATTTAATATTTAATATATTTTTTAATTATAACCACATTTATTATAAATTTATATAATTATTAATAAAAATTAAAATTAATAATTAATAAATAAATAAATACATATTTTATAAAATTCTTTATATAAAAACAAATAATATAATAATATATAATTTTTATAATATAATTTATTTTAATTTAATTAATATTAATATTTTATTTTAATTAATTATTATATAATTAATACATTATTATTTTAATATATTAATTTAAACATATAACTTTATTTATATTTACAAATATAATTAAATTAAAATTTTGTTTAATATTTTTTATTATTTTTTATTACATTTTATATTTATACATAATAATAATTTTTAATATATTAATTTTATAATAAATATTTAACTTTAATTATTACATATTATTTTCCCCATTTTTTTTATTAACTATAATTTTATATATATTTTTATTATTTTTTATTTAAATTATAAAAATATTTATAAACCATTATTACAATTTATTAATTATTAAAAGCAATATTAAATTAATTAATTAACTTTATTTAACTATATTTTATTTCTTTTATATATATTAATTATGCGTTTTATTTTATAAAAATAAAAGCCTTTTAATTAAATATATTTATTTATTATTTATTTATTTTAATTTATTTTTCACACTTTTTTTTAATTAAATAAGTATATTAAAAATCTTTTAATTTTAATAAATTATATATTTTTTTAAAATTTCCTTTTTTTAATAATTTAATAAATATATTTATAAGATTTTTAATTTTTTATATATATTTTAATTATATATATTTTGCCTTAATTTTTTATTTTAAATAAAAGTATTAAATGTATATATGTTTATTTTTTTTATTAATTCCCATATTAATAATCCATTTTATGGCATTATTATTATTTTATATTATTATAATAAGTCTTTCGAACATTTTTTCCAGTTTTATAAAAAAAATTTATATTTAAAAAATGTTGTTAACGCATTTGTTTAATCTTATAAATTTTACTTTTGAAATATTTTTATAAATTATAAATTATAATTTTAAAGATTAAAATATTGGCTTTTTTAATAAAAGAAAATTACTTTTATTATTAATTATTCGGTTTTTATATTTCCGGATAAATTAAAATAAATTATTTTAAATAAACCAATATTATTATAACGTTTATATAAATGTTTTTTGTTTAATATTTTATATTTAATTTATTTTTTTATAACGTTTTTAAAATATTTAACGATTTCTTTTATTTTTATAAAATATTTAAATAATAGGTTTATTATATATTTAACCTAAATTAATATAATAAAATTTAAGTTAAATCTTATAATTTATATTAAAAAATTAAATTTTTTAATTAATAACGTATATTTAAATAATTTTTATTTATTTGTTTAATTTTTGCGTTTAATTATTTAGTTTAATATTATTAAATTAAAAAGTATAAAAATTATTTTAAAATCTATTATTTTAAGTTTTTTAAATACTTTTTTAATATATTTTTCCTAATTTATACGTATATTGATTATTAGGTTAAATTATATAATTTATACGTTTAAAAATTGGTTTATATTTTCCAAATTAATAATTGGTATTTTTAGTTTTAATTTATATCCAATTTTTTCTAACTTAATTTTATTTTTTCTAAAAAATATAAATTTATTTACATATAAAATAAAAATTATATTTAGTTTTTTATTAATATATATAATATTATTTAATATAAATAATTAAAATTATTATTTTTTAATAATTATTAAGTTTTTATTTATTATATTATATTTATTTACTTTAATTTATATAATAAATTTATTAATCTAATAATATATTCCTTTTTATATTTATATTTAATTATTGTTTTTAAAAATTTTAAGGAAAATTTAAAAAAGAAGTAAAATTAGCGTATAAATAATTACTTAATTAATTCATTATTTAAATATATTGTAATAAAATTAATTTATATTATATATTATATTTTTAAAGTTGTTAATATTATTAATATTTGTTAAAAAATAACTTTAATTATTATTGTTTTAATTTTATTGTAATTAATACTTTTTTATTAAATAAAGCCTTTTATAATAATATATGCTTTAAATTTATATAATTTTCTAATAAGTAAAATTCTTTTTTAATATTTATTTTATATTAATAAAGTTATTGTAAATAATTTCGTTTTAATTTATAAATTTAAATATACCTTATTTTAAATTTTCTTATATTTTATTAAAAATAACTTTTAACCATTTATTCCATCTTTTATTATTTATAATTTCTTATATTATTATATTTATATTACGTAAAATAGAAAATATCTTATAATAATTTAACATTATATTAAATTTATACTATTAATTTTTATTATTTTATTCCAATTATATATAATTTTAAATATTTTATATAAATTCTTTTTATACATATATAATTACATAATTATATATTATATTAAAAAAGTTATTTATTTCGTTATTTAACTTTTTTAAAAAATAAACTATTAATGTTTTAAAAATCTTATTACAATTTTTAAAAATTATATTATAATAAGTATTAAATATTCTTTCTTTTTAAATCAATTTTTTTTATATTTAATTATACCTTTTTTTAAGTTTATAACGTTTTTATCCACCACATTTAAATTTTTATTATAAATATAATTTTTAAGTTTATTTTTATAACATAAGCGTTTTTATACAAATTTTAAAAATAATTATACTATATTTTTAAAATCAGGTACGTTATTTAAATCGTTTATATTTTTATAAAATATGACGTAAAATATTTTAAATAATTAACTTTTTTCCAATAATTATATTAAATAATTATATTTTTTATATATTTTATTAAAACGTTTTTAACGCTTTTAATTTTTAATTGTTTAAATTTAATTTATTAATTTTTATTAATATATATAACATATTTAAATTTTATAATCTTTATATTTATTATATTAACCTTATAATTCTTTTTGGAATTTAAACAGTTATAATAACATTTTACGGTTATATAACCATTATATATTAATATTTTTAAATAATTTAATATATAAATAATACTTTATATAATTTATAACTAAAAATATAAAGATATTTTTATTTAAATAAACGTAACTTTTATTATTATTTAAAAGTTTTAAATATATTTTTTAAATATACCATTTTAATATTAATTTTAAAAGGTAAATATAATAAAATTAATGTCGTTCTTTTAACAAAACCTTTTAAATTAATTTATGCTAAACTTTTATCTTATATTTAATTTAACGGTAATAATTTTTTAACTTTTATTACTTTTGTTAAAAGGTAACGTTATAAATACTTATTAAATTTCTTTAATTATAAATTTTAAAACTTATTATATATTATTTTTTATTTATACATTTTATATTTTTTATACCAGTTTTTATTTTTTACGATTATAAAAAAATACTAATATTTTTTTTATTAATTTAAAATTTATAAATCTTAACTCGCATTAAAATATTTAACTTCCATATTTACTTCTTTTTTAAAAAATCCGCCGATTTTATTTTTTATATTTTAACTTAATTATATATAAAATAAAGTAATATATTTATTTATATAAATTATAAATTAATATCAATTGTTTTTTAAATAATTTATACCAATTATTATATGTTAAAATAATATAATCTTTAATGTTATAAAATAATTTTTTACATTATTTTATTTATTATAATTATCGTGTTGCCGACAAATGTATTTTTTATTACTTTATAAGTTTTATTAATTTTATCAAATAACATCTTTAACCAAAATCTTTATTAGTTATTTATTAACTTTTATAATATAAATATTTTAAGTTTTTATATACTTTATTACTATAGTAAAAATCCTCTTTTTTTTATATTAAAAAATGTTATAATTTTATCTTTTAAATCTTTAATTTAATTTCTTTTAATATATTTACCGTAATAATAAAATAATTTACTAAAGAATATTTTAATAAAGAATATTTTAATATATATTATTATGTGAGTTTTATTTTGGTTGAAAAAAAGTTTAACTATTAAAATAGATTAATTATTTTTATTTTTTAAAAGAAAAATTATATATGTTTATATTAAAAAAATAAAATGTTTTAAAAAATAAGATATTAATTAAATTAAGGATAAAGGTAAGTAAATTAAGATATTTTAATATTAAAAATAAAGTATTATTTTTTATAAATTTAATGGTATTATTTATGATTTATTAAGTTATTAAATTATTTATAATCAAACATTGTAACGTTTATATTATTTAAAATATTAAATAATTATTTATATTTTTAAAAAAAGTTTTTTAAATTTATATTATTTTATAATTTTGTTATTAATAAATCTTTAAATAATAATATAATTAATAATGTTATTTAAAATTGTTTGTTAAGTATTGTTATAATGGTTTAAATTATTTTTAAAGATAAGTTTATTTGTAATTTCTTTTAAAATATTAATAATGTTGTAAAAGTAATTGTTAATATATTATATGGTATTTATAATATTTATAATGATTTTAACGGACAAAGGTTTTATTATATTAAATATTTTTATTTAAATATTGTTTAATTATATGGATTAAAAGATTGTATAATTATTTTTGCAAATGTATATTGGAAAAATATATATTTGTTTATAGATTTAATGTAAATAATTATTTAAAATAATATAAAAAAAATAATGTTATATGTAAAAAACACTTGCTTTAAAAATACTTCCATATATGGATAAAGAAGTCACGGATATTGGTCCGTGTTTTGTTTTATAATAAGGTCCTATATAAATACGGAACTTTTTAAAATTTTAAATATATATACAATAATATATACAAATATTAACGCATATTTATATTTTTTTATAATAATACCTTATTATAAATTAATAAAATCAAATGTTAATTAAATTATTATAAATTTTACATTTATTAAAAAGGCTTTATATATTAAATAAAGTATATAAACTTTAATAATTAAATTAAAAAATATAAGATTTTAAAAATTAAATAAAAATAATTTAATAAATAACGCTTTTTAAAAATAAGCAAAAAGAAATTATAAAATATTTATAAAACCAAATTAATAAATAAAAGGAATTGTTTAATTGTTTTATATATAAATAATTGGAATTGTGTTAAAAATTAAATAGTTAATAAAAAAAACTTTGTAAATTACGTGTTAAAATAAGTAAAAAAAGTTATTAATCGAATAATTATTTAATTAATTAAAAAAGTAATACATTTATTAATAAAATTAAATTTAATAAAGTTATAAAAATGTTATAATAAATAAATTATAATTAACAAGTAATATAATAAAATAACCAAGATTATATAAATGTGCTTTAAATATTATTAATTAATATAATAACATTATAATAATTTTTAAATGTTTAAAATATATAAAGTTACTTATTGCTTATATTAAATACGTTTTTAATTAACCCGAAAAACCTTATTAAATAAACGATAAAAAAAAATAAACTGGAAGATTTACTCGGATTAATACCGACCGTACTTTTTATATAACCGTTTAATTTGAAAAAACAAATAACAAAATTAAATTATGTTAAAAGTAAAGAATTTATTATACATTAAATTAAAGAAAAAAGCGTTTCAATTATAACGCAAAAAGAATTAAACCTTATTAAAAAAAAAACAATAAACGTAAAAATAAAAAAGATAATAAACGTAAAGATAAAAAGTTAAAAAAAGAATTTGTAAAAAAAATCACTTTTAATAACTTAATTATTTTAAACAATAATCCGGATTTATCGGATTTATTAGACTTATTAAACTCATTAAACTCGTTAAAGTTATCAAAATCTTTAAAATTAAAAAGATTTTTAAAATCAAGGAAATCATTATTGTTTAAATAATCGTTAAATTTAAATAAAAAGTTAAAAAAAAACGCGTAATATTAACATTTATCCCAAATAATATAACGTTAAAATAAAAGTGCTTTAACTTTTTTATTAATAAAAATAATCATTTAAAAAGCCAATTTAATTAACAGGTATATAAAAAAACAATCATATTAACTTTTAAAAAAATTAGATATATTAAAAAAATAAAAATCATATTAATAAATAAGTTAAAAATATTTAAAATTATTATAAAAATATATAAACGTAATCCTTTTAATTTAATTTTTAATATAAAAAAAAACATAAAAGCTTTAAAGTTATTAAGTATAACTTATATTTTAACCGGTAAAGTTTATTAAAAAAAGCTATAACATAAACTTATAAACAAAAAATACAATAGCAAAAATCTTATCCAATACAATTTTAAATAAAAATAAACTACTCGAATAATACAAAAATCAAAATTAATTTTAAATAATAAACAATAAATTATAATATTTTTATCCAATTATAACAAAAAAGTAAAAAGTTAAATAAAAATAACTAAAAAAATCTTCCGTTTATATAAACAATTAATTATATAAATTATCAATAACTTTATCAACAAATTTTAACACCGTAAAAAAAATAAAACAATAAATAATTTATTTTACAACTTTTAAAAAAACGGTAAAAGTAAAAATTACAAATTTAAACATCTTAAAAATAAACTTAATTAAAATAGTAAAAAAAACCTTTTTATATTATAAATATAGTAAATACAATTATTTTAAAAAAAATTACTCCAAAAAAAATAATAATAATAACAATTAAAACGGTTAAAACAATAATTAAAATAATAGTTAAAATAATTAAATAATTTATATTCCACAACTACCAACCGAAATAAGTTAATATATATATATAAATAACAATATATATACCGCTAAAATAAATAATAATGTTATAAATTTCTTAATTAAAACATATAACGCTTAACGTTTCGGAAAAAATCCCAAATATAAACCGTAATAATTATTTTCGGCCTCAACGGCAATATCAACAGTTATACAAAAAAATAAAATATTATATTTATTAAATATTATTTTCCAATTATATTATTACTATTTTATATATTTTAAACGTTTTTTTATAAACATAAAAATTAACATATATATTATAAATAATATAAATAATTTTATATCCGGTATAATAATCGATATTATAAATAAAAAACATACTATATTTACAAAAGTCGGGCCGGTATTTATAACGAAAATAAAAACGGTACAATATAAATTATAAAATTTCGAAAAAAAACCCGTAAAAATAATATTACAATATATTTTTTTTATCCAAAACTTCCCATTTAAAATTTTCTTAAAAAAATTACTATATAACACAAATAAATAAATAAATAAATAATACGTTTAAAATATTAATAAAATAATTTTTATAATTATAAACGTTAAATAAAAAAGTTTTTTATTATAAAAATATGGTAAATTTAAATTTTAAATTTTAACGTTATTTTATAAATAAAAATACAAACTGGAAATAAATATAAATATTAATTACTAAATTTATAAAATATTATTAAAATTATTAAACAAAATAAAAAATAAATTAATCTTTTAATATTGGAAATTATACTACTTTAATATAAATAAATTAAAATAAACTATTAATAAATTTACAAATATAAACGTTAATAAAAAAATAATCAAAAATCTCTTTTATTTTATATATAACCAAACAAAAATTATAAAAATACTTTTTAAAAAATCCCAAAAATAAATAAATTATACCAATAAAACAATTTAATATAACTTAAAAACATTATAACTTACTTTAATTAAAAATAATAAATATTTTACAATAATTATAAATAATAAAAATATTTAACAATAATTTATAACATATAAAATAAAAAACAAAACTGTTAAAAAATTAACAAAATACCTTATTTAATTATATAAAACGTTTTAAACTTTTCTTAACTTTAAAAACAGTTTAAAAAAACAAATTAAAACTTTTTAAATTAATGACAGACAAAAATTTAATATAAATTATTTGGAAACTTTTTACCAAAACAAAAAAATTAATTTAATTTAATCCTTACCCCATAACCAATACCAAAACAATATAATAAAAAAAAATATATAATTTTTATAAAATAAAATATAAATTATACATATTATAATAAAAATATTAACCTATTTTTAAAATTATATATTAATAATAATAATATATATTATTAATAAAATCAAAATATTAAAATAAAAAAATATTACGTTTATAAAAAAATATAAAATATATTTAAAACCTAAAAAAGATTATAAACCTTATAATACTTACTTTAAAATTATTAATAACCGTTATATTATTTTAATTAACTTAAATTACCAAATTATAGCAATTAAAAAACTTAATAAAAAAAAAGTAAAAGTTATATTTTTAAACTATTAAGAAAAATATAATTTTATAATATAAATATTTAAAAAAAAGAAATTTTTTATAATATTACACGTTATTTTTTATAAACATATTAAAAATAATAATAAAACCTTTAACCCGAAAAATATTATTAAATTATTATTAAACCATATATAAAAACTTTTACGTTATAAGAAAATAATTAAAATACTTAAAATCGGCGTAAAAAACTGTAATAATAACATTATTAACGAAAATATTACCGATAAAAAAAAAGGTTAAATTAAATATAAACGCAGCCGTTTTAAAAAACTTATACCAAATTTATATATATGTAAAACGCCAGATAAAATAAATAATTTTTTTACGATAACATTTAGCCAAAAAAGCAAATTAAATAACCATTTCGAAAATAATTAACACGCTAATACTATTGTTTATAATAAAAACAACCTTATAAACAACTTTTTAAAAAGTTATAAAAAAGTATAAAAAAAAGATTTTATTCAAAAATACCTTATTAATTTTACAAAATAATATAAAACGTTCCAAATAAACAATAATAAACTTATATTAAAAAAAGCAAAGGTAAGCCCCGAATAAAATAAATAATTTAAAATTATTTATAAAAAAATTCGAAAAAATTTATAATAAAATATATTTAATTTTATATTACCGCGTAAAATTACCTATAATTACCAAATAAACTTTAATTAAATATTAAAAAAAAATATCTATGTAATAAACTATTAAACAAATTTAAAATATATATTTATATATAAGGTTTTATATAATGTAAAAATATAAATTATAATAAAATAAAAGTTATAATAATTAAAATAATTTTATAAAAAATATTAATAATATTAATTAAATTTTTAAAATAATACATTATATAAATTGATTTTATAATAATATATTTTAATAAAAACTTAAAAAAAAATATTTTTATAAAGTTTTTCCCTATATTAAAAAAATATTTTAACACATATTTAAATAAAAAAAGAAATATAATTTTAATAAATTAAAAATTATTAAATTAATAAATTTATTATATAAATTAAAGTAATTTAACATTACATAATAAAAAAAGATTTAAAATATATTAAAAAAATTAAAATATGTGTTAATAAAGGTTAATAATGCCGTTTATATTAATAAAAATATAAAAAATATAATTATTTTTTATATTAATAACTTTTTATTATTCGGGTTTAGCCTTAAATAATTAAAGGTATTAGTAAATAACATTTAAAAAAACGTTTCCGTTATAAATTTAAATAACGTTAATTAGTATTTAAAAATAAAAATCGTAAAATTTACCTTTATTAATAATATATGTTTTAATTAAAAATAATATATTGATAAAATTTTTTTTAATATAGCGTTAGAAAAAATAAAAATAGTTTTAATATTATTTAATTTAAAAATATAAAAAAACGTAATTTTTTATAATGTAAATAACCGTGTAAACGTAAATAAAATTTTTAAATATGTATTTTTAATAAGTAAAATAAATTTTTCTGTTTATTTTATAAAGTTTAATATTAATTTTATTATATTAATTTAAGTATAATTTATAAGTAACTTTATAATAAAATATATAGTAAAAATTAAAAAAATAATAAAATATTTATATAATATTAAAAAAAAATGTATATAATATTATATATTTAATAAAAACCATTTGTACCGTAAATATAATAAAATTAAATTATATAACGTTATAAACGCGAATTATATTTTAAATTTAACTTATTAAAAAATTAATTATTAATTATATATTTTTTATAGTTAAAATACCGGTATTATAACTATTAAAACTATAAGTAATTATTATTAAAAATTTAAATAAATCTAAATATATTACACTTATTACTGCTGCCGTAAATGTAGCGTAAATTTGTAACTTTTTAAAAAAATTAAAATATATATTTAAAAAACCAATTATATTATTATATAATAATATAATAATAATTAATTAATTAAAAAAATTAATAATAAATTGCCAAAAACGGCACATATAAAAAAACTATTATTATATATAGTAAAAAATAAGAGCAAAGCTAAATAAGCAATAAAGGGCGGGCTAGGTAAGCAGTATATGTGCCATAATTGCATAAATAGCGGGGTTGGCAAGTATTACATAAATATTACATGTATTTCCATATAAATTTACCTGTTCCTGCCCGTATTTTTTATGATAACCCCGCTAAATCTGTTAAACCTTCCAATCTTACCAATTTACCTATTTATTATGCGCGCCTTTTTATTGGCCAGCCTTATATCTAATCAGATAGCCTCGCACAATACGGCCCTTTGATTGGCCAGCCAGCCTTATATATTAGGTATATATATATATATCAAAGATCATTTAAAAAAACCTCGTTTTTAACCTTTTTGCCTCGGAATGATTGCATGCGACCGTATAGTCTTTAACCGATGTATGCGACCGAGTAAAAGTAGTATAATATTACATTGAAATAAAGATATATAAGCTTTGCATTGTTATTTTAATCGACTCGATTGAATAAGAGGCTGTATAAAAGGCTGTATAAGAGGCTGTAAGATAAGGGTATTGCTAAGTGGGCGGTGTAAGATTTAGCCAATAGGAGGGCGCGCATCTTGAGATAGTCTGGGTGGTTAAGATTTATAATGAAATACAAGTGTATACTAATAAATTTGTATGAGGGGTTAGGTACTTGAGGGTACATAGCAGCCCCGCATACTGCCTACTTAACCCGCCCTTTACTGCTTATTTAACCTTGTTTAAAAATAAAGGTTAATTATATCGTAATATAATATATTAATAAAAAAAAATCTAATTAATAAATTCACCAAACTTTTAAATAAAAAAAAATATTATAAATTTATAAAATTATTAAGTATAAAAAATTGGAAATAATTTTATAATATATCCGAAAAAGCATATAAAAAATACTTACCTTAAAAATACTTTTATATATAAATAAAGAAATTATAAATATTAATTTATGTTTTATTTTATGGTAAAGTTTTATATAAATACGAAACTTTTTAAAACTTTAAATATATATATAATAATATATATAAACATTAACGCGTACTTATATTCCTTTATTATAAAATAATCTTTTATAATGTTTATATAAAAACATATAAATGTAATAAATAATGTATTTTAAAAAAGAAAATAAAGTTATAATAAAGTTAAATTTTAAATATATTTTAAATTTTATTATAAATAAATTTAAAATTAATTTAATAAATGTATAAATAATTAAATAAATAAAAAGTTATAATTAAATTTATATTATTAAAAATATTTTAATAATTGTTTAAATAATAAAAGTATTTTAATATATAAAATTATATAAATTTATTTTTTATATATAATAAATATTTTAATTATATAATTTTAATTATTTAAGTTTTAAAATATTATTATATAAATTATATAAAAATGTAATTTTAAATAATTATTTTTTTATTTAAAAAAGAAATAAAAGATTTATCGCAATTATATTATTTTAAAAAAAAATTATATATTAAATTTATTATTTTTAATATATTATTTTTATTTTTATTTTTAATTATAATAACTTTATTATTAACTTTTGTTATAAAATTTAAAGTTTTTATTAATATAGTTTATATTAAATAAAAAAAAAGATATTAATTAAAATTAACGTTTGTAATATTTAAAGCCTTTTTTAAAATAAAGCGATTTTACGGGATAAAAATGTAAATTTGGTAAAAAATGATATAAATAACTTTAAAGTTTTAAGGAAATAATGAATTTATTTATAAGTATGGCTAAGGTTATGGTTAAAGATTGTTTTAAAAACGTTATTGTTAAAAATGTTAATTTTTTAAACGTTTATATTAACGTTAAATTTAATTAAAATAATTTGTTAATAATTATTTTAAAATATAAAATAAAGTATTTTTAAAGTTAAATTATTTTTATAAAAAGAAATATAAATAAGAAATAATTTAAACATTTTATGAAAAAATATATAAAATAATTTAAACATTTTATGAAAAAATATATATAAAAATTATTAATCTTAAAAAAGATAAAATAAAAATTAATAAAATAAATATTTATATTTTATGTTTATTTTATAAATAAGTAATAATTTACTTTAATAAAAATGTAATTAAAAAGGTGTTTAATAAACCTGTTAAAATTTTAACTTATTATATTTATTATAATAAATTTTTAAATAAAATAGTATTTTTCATATATAATTTATTTAAAATATATTATGAAAAAATAAAATTGGGAATAATAAAAGTTTTTTAAATTTTTAAAACTTATTAAATATAAATTTATAAAAAATATACTTTTATAATAAATAAGGTTTTTCATATAATTATAATATAACTTAAACATAATATAAAAACATAAATTTATATTTTATATTTATTTATAAATAAAAATTATTTTTAATAATAAAGTTAAAATAACTATTGTTTACGTTAATATTAAATATTTAAACCATTTTATTAATTAGATATAATGAATAAAATATGTTTTAAATATAAATATTATTAATATAATTTTTATACTAATAGAAAATATTATTAAAAAATAATACTATTTTAATAAATAATCTTTACGTTTAAAATCAAAAATATATTAATAAATAATTATATTATAAAGATTTTCACAATTTAAATATTAATTATAAATAATAATTTATAATTTGATTTATTATTCGAAATTCTTTTTTCATATAAATATATAATAAATATTTATTATAAAAATTAAATTATAATATTTAAATTTTATAACAAAATAATTATATTAATATTTATTATAAAAAAATTAAAACTTAATTTAATGCTAAATATTAACTTTAATAATAATAATAATCCCATTAAAAACAATAATATAAATATTAATATATTATATTAACTTAATTAAAATTAATTTAAAAAACTTTAAATAAAAATTATATTTTTATTATTAAAATAAATAAAGTTTTAAAAATATTAATTTTATTTATTAAACTTGAAATAATTCTTTTTTTTAATTTTATAAGCAAATCTATTTATATTAAATAAAAATAAAAATTAAATTATATTAAAAATTATTATAATAAAAGATATTTAATAACTATTTAAAAGAAAAGCTTTTTTTATATAAATAACCGCAATTATTACAAAAAATATAATAAAAGATTTTTAAATATTAATAAAATTTAATTTAACTAATAAAATAATTCAAAAGTTTACATTATTTAAAAAAACATTTAAAAACGTTTAAACAACCATTTATAATAATAAGAATAAAGGAAAAACAGTTTTATCTTTAAAAATATAACAATTAAAAATATACTATTTATTAAAAGAAAGAATATTTATATTTATTTTCGAAATTTTTAAATTAATCATATAAAATAAATGTAAAAGTTGACAAATAAATATAAAATTTAAAGGTTTTTTTAAATTTTATTAATATAACTAATAATAAAAAAATAAAACCTTATTTAATAAAAAATTTTTATAAATTTAATATTAAAAAATAAAAAATAGTTAATAAAATATTTAATGATAAGTATAATAATGTGTGTATTAATCATGTTAATATTAATTTAATCATTAGTTTAATTTAAATATAAAGATTTTTTAACAAAAGTTAATTTATTAAAAAGCTTTTTAAAAATTAACTTTATTTTTAATTTTATTTAAAGGCTTACCATTTAATAGCTTTATATTTTTTCGTTTATTTCTTTAATTATATTAATATTTTTGCCCGTTTAACAAAAATATTTTTACAATTTAATTATATTAATTTTTAAAGTAAATAGAAAATTCCAAATTATTACCCGTTTAATAAATTAAAATAATGTTTACCATTTATAACTTATAATAATTTATTTAATCTAACATTTTATAAATAAGTTTTTATTATTTAAACAATATGTTTTATCATTTTTATTTTTTCCTTTTAATTTTTTTCCAATTAATACTTTTATCGTTTAAACATATAATTAAAATTAATGAAACCAATTGTTTTCATTTAAATATTTATTTTTTCGTATTTTTTAAACAAACTCCGATTACCTTTTACATATAAACTTAAAATGTTTTAATATTAAAAAATAATCCAAATATAATGAATTATTATTAAATAGTTACATTTTTGCACAAATACCATAACTTACCTTAAATACGGAAAATATTTAATAAAAAAACCCGAATTATTACTTTCGTAACTTTGCTTTTACCAAAGGTAAAAACCAAATATCAAGCCTTTTTACCGTTTTCCCGACCAACTTAAAAAGCTTAAAACCAAAAAATTAAGGCATATTTAAATAAATGGGTTATATTAGTGATGTCAATATTAGCTTAATCGTTAAGTTAGTTTAAATATAAAGATTTTTTAACAAACGTTAATTTGTTAAAAAGTCTTTTAAAAATTAACTTTTTTTTAATTTCATTTAAAACTTACCATTTAATAATATATATAAAAACGAAAAAATAAAATATATAAAATAACCGTTACTTTTTAAATATTTTATTTTCGTAACATATTAAATAATAAATAAAATATATAAAAGTTAAATTATAATTAACTTTTATACTTTAAATAAATTAATTATACCAAATATTTACCTTTTATTAACTTAAAGAAATATAATCAAAAAAATTAAAGAAATATTTTTATATTTTTATTATTAATAAATTAAAAATCTTTTACCAATTACTTATTTGGCTTAAATATTAAAACCATATAATGATTATATTTTTTAAAAAATTCGAAATGTTTAATATTATTTTAATAAATTTTAAAATAATATAAAATATACGTAACATTATATAAATCGGAAATTTAAACTGTATAAATATTGTATAATAATTTATATTAATAATAAAATTATTGTTATATATATAATTAAATTTTGTTTTTTATAATTCTTTATATTAAAGTTATTTTAATTGGAATTAAAATATAAAATGTAAAACAATAAAAATTAAAAAATCTTTAATTTAAATATAAATAATAACAAATTAAAGTGATAAAATTAAAATAAAATCTGGTAATTTATATATTTTATATAATTTGTTTTACAGCTTTTTTTTAATAGTTATATATTTTTCCTTTAAACAATTATTAAATTAATTTTCTTTTTATATTATTATTTTCACGTTTAAAATTATTACCAAGGTTAGTAATAAATTAAGATAGTAAAAAAAGAAATAAGCATAATAAAAAAGAATATTTATTTGTTTTTATTTAACGGGGTTTTCGGATTTAAAATTATATATTATAAGTTTATTATAATTAGCTTTATTAAATAAATAATTAATTTACTTAATATATATTAACTTTTTTTAAATAAATTAAAATAAATTTCTATTATTGTTATATTTTTTTTATATTAATTTATTATAAATACGTTTTTGTTTTAAATTAAAGAAATAACTTTTAACGTAAATTAAAAAAAATAGTTAAAAACAATATTTTTTCAATAAAAAGTTTAATAAAAAAGTATTTAATTTTTTAATTTTTTAATTTTTTTTAAATTTTGTTTTTTAGCAAAATTTAATAATTAAAAGATATTTATTTGCAAAAAAAACAAGGTAATATTGTTAAACATTAATTAAATTAAATAAACAAATAAATATTTTTTAAAGATATTATATATTTATTAAAATAACTAATTATAAAATAAATATTTTATTTACGTAAATATACTTTATTATTTTAAAATATTTAACCTATTAATTTATATTTATTAATAATAATTTTAGATATTATAATAAAATATTTTTAATTAAATTATTAATAAATATTTTTATATAATATAAAAGAATTATTAATATTATTAATTATTAACTTATTTAAAAAATTGATATTATATTATTTTATTTTATTTTAAAAAATTAATTAATTTTGGTAGAAAATATAACGTAAATTTCTTTAAAAATAGTAATAAATTAAATTATTTAATAAAAACTATTATAAATAATAATTATTTTATAAAATATTAATAAAAATTATTATTATATTTTTTTAAAGAAATTATTTAATAATTAAATTATATTATATTTAATAAATATTATTATAAAAAAATATTTAGTTATTAAAAAATTATAATTAAATATTTATTTAATATTAAATTAATAAAAATCTATAAAAATCTATAAAAATTTATAATAAAAGTTTACGCGTTTTATATTTAAATACGTAACAATAATGTTGATTATTATAAAAACACCGTTATTTAACCGGATAATACGTACTAAGTTACAATTTTTCTTAATTAAATAAAAAATAAAATTATTAAATTATATATTATTTGTTATAATATAAATAAAATAATAAATTAAATTATAATTAATATTTTTATTATAAAATTTAAAACATTGTAATAAACATAAATATATAATATTATATTTAAAATATTAAATAATAATTTTATTTTTTATTATTCTTTTAATTATTATAAGTATAAAAGGACGTAATGGAAATTTAATTTAAAATATTATTTAAAATAATTTAATAAATAAAATAATTAAATTAAAAAAATTAAAAATGATATATAAAATAAATATAAAATTTTAATAATAATTTAATAAAATTGTAAAGAATATATTAAAATAATTAAATAATAGATAAATATATTTAATTAAAAGGCTTTTATTTTTACAAAATAAAAAATATGATTAATATATATAAAATAAATAAAACGTAATTAAATAAAGTTAATTAATTAATTTAATATTATTTTTATAATAATTTTATTACCTTTGTAAAAGTTATATTATTTTTAATTTACAAAAATTTTATAGTTTAAAGTTTTATATAATATAAAATTGCTATTAAAATATTAAACGTTTTGATATATTAAATAAAAACTATAAAATCTAAAAAATATATTATATTAATATAATAGTAAACGGTAAAAAGGTAGTTTAAACGTTAAATAGTTTTATTATTATAATAAACAAGTTTAAGAAAAAAAAAAAAGTTAATTTGCTTAAATTAATTTAAATATGAAAAAAAAAGAAGATAAATATTAAAAAGATTTGAAAATAATAACGAATTAATTTAAATTAATAATAAATCAATTAAAGAAAATAATATAAAATATATAAATAATAAAAGAAAATTAAAAAAAGTTAATTTAATATAATGTTTAAAAAATAATTAACGTTTTTTATATATAATTATTTATAATAAGAAATTTTTTATTTAATAATTTCTTTTAAAATTTAAATTATTAAAATTTAATAGAAAAAGATAAAGAAAAATTAATTAATATTAAAAGTAATATTATTTTTAAAAAAAAAGTATATAAATATAATATTATATTAAAAATAATTTGATTTTATATTAAATAAAAAAAATTATTTAAAAAGTATTTCTAATTAATTGGTATATTAAAATATTTTAATATTTATTTTAAAATTAATTGGATATAAAAAAAGTATGGATTTATTATAGTATAATAAATTGAAAACTATTTATATTATTATAAAAATTAGTAAAAAAGGATTATTAGATTTAATTATAAATATACAAGATAAAATAAAGATAATAAGTATTTTTGTTAAATTTTAAATATTAATTGGTAAAATATATTAAAGAAAAAATTAAAAAAAAACCTTACAAAAATAAAATAAAACGGTAAAAATTTATTTATATTTATTTTTAAGTAAAAGTTTTAAGTAAAATAGTATAAAAATGTAGGTTTATTTATAAAATAAAAATAATTAATTATTATATTTTATATTATGTATAAATAATATGTTTTAAATTGGGTTAAATTTTTAATTAAATTTAATAAAACTTTTAATATAATTATTAATATTTTAATAAAAAGATTTAATAATGATTTTAAAGATAAAATAAAGTAAAGAAATTTAATAAATATATATAATATATAAGGTAAAAGATATAGTTAAAGTAAAAAAAGTTGTGGTAAAAGTAAAGGTTAAAGTGGTAATAATAATAATAATAATAATAATAGTAATGGAATTATTAACGGAAAGCCAAATTAAAATAGTAAATTTAAATTATTTTATTATAATTGTAAGTAATATAAATATTTTATTAAAAATTATTTAAACTTTAAACGAAAAAATAATAATAATAATTAAAAGAAATATAGTTAAAAGTTTTATAATTAAAGTTTAAAAAAAATATAATTTTATAGTATTAAATTAAAGTTACCAGGAAGGCTGTTATATAAATTGTATATAATTTTATTTTTAATTTAGGTATAATTTAATAAAATAAAAAATTTAATTAAATATTAAAAAAAAAATGTGTTAAAAAATAAATTTAATAATTATTTTTAAAATTATTAATAAAGGAATTTAATTATTTAAAATAATTGAAATTTATAAAAGTTTTATGATATATATTTATTATTTATAAGTATTTTTTATTAAAATTAGTAAAAAAATAAAATTATTATTTAATATAAGATTTAATGTTTATATTATTAATAATAATGGTAATTATAATGCGGAAATAGTTATTAATATATAAAAGTTTAATTTTATTATTAAAATAGGTATTAAATAAGTAATAGTAGAAAAATAAACAAAGTATAATATAAAATCATAAATAATATATATAATTATTTTATTATTATATTAAATTACGTATTATATATTAAAAATTTTTTTAGCAAATTGTTTTATTATTATAGTAAATATATTGAAAAAGATTAAATTAAAGATTTAAAAAATAAAATTATAATATTTTTTAATATAAAAAAAAAAGATTTTTATTATAGTAATAAAATATATAAAAATTTAAAATATTTATATTATAAAAATTAATAAATAATTAATAGGGATTTTGGTTAAGGATATTATTTAATAAAATTAACGAAATTTATAAAGTAATAAAAGATATATTTATCAGTAATATAATAATTATAATAAATAAAGTAATGTAAAAATTTATTTTATAATATAAAAAATTATATTATTTTAATATATAATAATTAATATAAATTATTTAAAAAATAATTGGTGTTAATTTATAATTTATATAAATAAATATATTATTTTATTTTATATATAATTAAATTAAAATATAAAAAATAAAATTAATAAATTTTTTTTAAAAAAAAGTAAATATATAAGTTAAATATTTTAATATAATTTAACATTTATAAGTTTTAAATTAGTAAAATAATATTAATATTTTTTTTATAATTGTAAAAAATAAAAGTTGGTATAAAAAGTACGAAATATATAAATAAAAAAATAATATATAATAAATTTTAAAATTTATAATTAAAAAAATTTAATAAATATTTATAATATTATTTTTTAATAAAAGTAATAAAAATTAAAAAGTTATTATTATTAAATTAAATAAAGGATAAAAGTTTAATATAAATTAGTTTAAAGTGTTTTGTTAAAAAAACGGCATTAATTTTATTATATTTATGTTTTAAAATTAATATTAAAACGATATATTTAAAAAATATATTTAGTTTATAAATAGTAATAAAGGTTATATTTATTTAAATAAAAATATTTTTATATTTTTAGCTGTAAATTATATAAAATATTACTTATATATTAAATTATTTAAAAGTATTAATAAATAATAATTATATAATTGTAAAATATTATTATAATTGTTTAAAGTTTAGAAAAAATTATAAGTTTAATATGACGAATATAAAGATTATAAGATTTAAATATATTATATATATTAATAAAAATTAACAAGTTAAATTTAAAAAGTTAAAGCTTAAAGGCATTAAAGATGTTTTAATAAAATATATGAAAAAATATAATTATTTAATATAATTATTAAAAAAAAGCTAATTTTTAAAATATTTTATATTATATTTTATAAAAATGTAAGTAATTTAAATAATGTATTTAATTTTAAAAATATAATATGATTATTTTTAAAATATGTATAAAAATGTTTACGTTATAAAAATAAAATTAAAAGTTATATTTATAATAAAGATTTAAATATAATAAATAAAAATATTATGGATTTAAAAGAAAATATAATTAAACGTAAAAAAAAGTAATTTAAAAAGAAAAAGGTATTTAACGTTTATTATAATATAATTTTAAAAAACTATAATAAAGTTTTTAAAATATTAATAGTTTATTTTTAAAAAAGGTTAAATAATAAAATAAATGATTTTTTTAACGTAATATATAATTATATATTTATATATATATATATATGTATAAAATTTATAAAAAAAATTTATAATTATATATAATTAAAATAAAATAATAAAAATTAATAATAAAAATTTAATATAATGTTAAATTATTATAAAATATTTTTTATTTTATATAATATAAATTTAATAATATAAAAAATTATAAATGGTAAAAAATAAAATAAATAATTAAAGGTTATTTTTATTAAAATATGAAAAAATTTAAAATAAGGTATATTTAAATTTATAAATTAAAATAAAATTACTTACAATAATTTTATTAATATAAAGTAAATATTAAAAAAAATTATTTATTGGAAAATTATATA
This sequence comes from Daldinia loculata, assembly GCF_022478755.1. Classification (NCBI taxonomy): domain Eukaryota; kingdom Fungi; phylum Ascomycota; class Sordariomycetes; order Xylariales; family Hypoxylaceae; genus Daldinia; species Daldinia loculata. The sequence continues at coordinate 25,392 of NW_026054991.1, forward strand.
AATTTAAAATATATATTATTATAAAAGGTTTTATTTAATAAAAAGGTATTAATTATAATAGAATTAAAATAATAATAGTTAAAGTTATTTTTTGGTAAATATTAATGGTGTTAATAACTTTAAAAGTAAAATTAATTGTTATACGTAATTTATATTTAAATTTTTTTTAATTTATTTAATATATTTAATGTATTTAATGTATTTAATGTATTTAATGTATTTAATGTATTTAATGTATTTAATGTATTTAATGTATTTAATGTATTTAAGTTATTTAATTTTTTTAATTTTTTTAATTTTTTTAATTTTTTTATTATTATTTATTATTATTTATTATTATTTATGATTTATTTTACATATTTTTTAAATTGTTTTAATTGTTTTAATTTTTTTAATTTTACTTGTTTTTTATTTTAATTGTTTTTTATATTTTTAAATTTTAATTTTTTTAATTTTTTAATTTTAATTTTTACTTGATTGTTTTCATTTTTTTAATTTTATTTAAATTATTTAAATTTTCTTTAAATCTTTTTAAATTTTTTCATGTAATTTTTATATTATAGTCATTTTAAATAAAGCGCTAAAACCAGGACGAAGTCCGGTATTTTATTGGTCGGTACGCCTTTTAATTTTGCAATTACCTTATTAATTTCCCACGAATGTGGTGGCTTATGCGCCTCTCAATTCCTTATCAATTACCTTATCAATTTCCCACGAATGTGGTGGTTTGTGCGCTTTTTAATCTTTTATCAATTACCTTATTAATTTTCCACAAAAGTGGGGGTCCGTGCGTTTGTTAATTCCTTATCAATTACTTTATTAATTTCCCATAAAAGTGGTGGTCCGTGCGTTTATCAAGTTTTTATCAATTTTTTATTAATATTTTATTAATTATTTATGTAATATTTATTAATTATTTTATCAATTATTTTATTAATTTTTTATAATAATTTTTTAATTAATGTAATATAAAATACCGGACTTTGTTTTAAATTAAACTTTATTTTTAAATAACGTTAAAAGTAAAGTTAAAAATAGATAATTTAATAACGTATTTTTTTTTAAATATTAAATATTAAAATATAAACTTTTAAAAACGATTTTATTATTAAATATAAAAAATATATTAAAAAAAGTAAAAAATTTAACAATAAAACGGTTTACCGGAGCAACGGCAATAATAATAATAACAATTAATCCAAGTAATTAAAATAATATTAATGATACGGCAAAAAAAGTTATTAAAACAAAAAGTGTGATAAATTAAAAAATTATAAAAAGTTAAAAGTTAATATATTCGAGGGATTAAAAATCGGGATAATAACGTATATGTTATAACCGTTAACGGGATTTAAAAGTTACGTTTTAAAAATTAATAACGGCGTATATTAAATTAAAAAAAGCTTAAAATATAAAATATAACGGTTAAATTAAAATGTATATACCAAAATATAAAATATTTACAATAAATTACGAAAATTAAAAATATATAAAAGTCCGGGAAAATAAATAATAAAAAGGTAATAAAATTATATAATTATTTATTATAAAGATTTTTATTTATTAAAAAATAAAGTTAAAAAATGAAAAAAAATATTGTAAATTAAAAAACGTGTTAATAAATAATTTATATTACGATTATAAATTATAAATTAAAACATAAAAAAAAATAAAACTTTAAAATTAAATATATAAATAAATATAAATCTTGTAATTTTTTTAAAATCGATAACAATTTTTAATATAAAACCAGTTTTACACCAATTATATTAATTTAAAATAAAATTATTTTTAACCGGTTTAAAAATTTATTATTTTTTTTTAAAGAAATTAAAACGGCATTTAAATGTAAACGTAATTTCATTTTTTTTAATAACTTTTTTTTTTAAAAATAATAAACTTCGGTATAATAATATTTTTGGCAATAATTAACAATATTATTTAACCACTTTTAAATAATTTACATAATTAAAAAATTAAAATGAAATAAATTACTTTTATATTTATATTAAATAAATTTTAAAATAAAATTTATAACGTTAATATAATAATTTTATATTTTAATAAAATAAACATAACTTTTTTTTACTTATATTAATTTTATATTAATTTAATTTATAATGATAATTAAAATTAAATTTTACCATTTAAATTAATATTACCAATTTATAAAATTATATATACTTTGTTTAAAAATAACTTTTCGAAATAATATAATTTTTAAATAAAAATATTAAATAATAATATAAAAATCTTTTTAAAATAATTAATATAATATTACCATACGTTTTATTTTAAAATTTCATCGACGGACAGTCGTAAGCTTTTAATCCGTTTCGAAATTTTATTATGGGAGGTAAAGGCCAAAAAGGGATTAAAGGCTAAAAAGGAGACAAAAAAAAAAAAAAAAACTGTCCGTTAAATTTTTCCGAAAAAACCGCTTAAACTTCCAAGTCCGAGAGGAGGTTACCTTATAAAAAGAAAACTTATTTTTTTATTTTTTTTATACTTTTATATTTTTATATTTTTTTTATTTTTTTTATTTTTTTTACATTTTTATACGATTATTTTTTTATAATTATCGTTTTTCATTAATTTTTTATTATTTTTTATTATTTTTTATTATTTTTTATTATTTTTTATTATTTTTTATTATTTTTTATTATTTTTTATTATTTTTTATTATTTTTAAATACCGGTCATTTTTTAAATTAATTATTTGTAAAGTTATTATCATTTTGGTTGATTATGTAAGCATATGGCTGTAAAGTTAAGGGTTAAAAGCGTTAAGTAAATGCATTTAATCAAAATATATTACCGGTATAAAAGTAAAAAGCGATACATTTAATTAATCGATTTTAAAATGCAAAAGTTATAAAAAATGTATTTAATAAAAATATTTAAATAATATAAAAGCGATATAAGGTATAATTAATTAAATTTATAAATGTTAAAGTTTATTAATTTATTAGTTATTTATGTAATTATTAATGTATTTTAAAATATATTTCGAGATATATTTCGGGATATATTTTAAGATGTATTTTTTACGTAATTAAAAAAGTTTAAGCGTAATATTTTTTCGGAAAAATTAATAATTTTTTAATCTTTAAATTTAAACATATATTAATATAAATTTTATTAATAAAAATTAATTAATATTTAAATTATAAAACGAAATAATACATTTAAATAATACGTATATACCTTAAATTTTTTATAACGTTAATATTAAAAAATACTTAAACATTTAATTTATTAAAATTATTAAAAACTTTTTAAAATTACATTTTTATAATGAAAATTAAATAATTTTTTATACATAAAACTTAATATATTTCTTAAATTTATTTAATATAAATATATTAAAAATAATATATAAAAAAGTATAATATTTAATAAACCGTTTATTATTTTAACATATAATAAAATTTATATAATTTTAATATTTAATTAAACATTATTTTAATTTTATAAAATTAATTAATTTATTAAAATATAAAATAAAACAAATAAAAAAACGTTTAAATTTAATTAAAATATTATAAAAAAGTTTTATAAAAAAATATAAATATTTAATAAATTTCGTAAAATTTATAATTTTTTAAAACAATTTTACTTTTATTATTGTTAAACTTTTTTTAATAGTTTATTTTTTACGGAAAAATTTTAATTTAAATATATTAAATAATATATTTAAAACGACAATTTTATTATTTTTCCGAAAAAATTTTACGTTTAAACTTTTTAGAAATTAATAAAGTAATTAATAAAGAAATACATTGTAAAATACTTTAATAATTATATAAATAATTAATAAATTAATAAACTTTAACATTTAAACATTTAATTAACCGTATTTCGCATCGCTTTTACATTTTTTAAATATTTTTATTAAATATATCTTTTTTAACCTTTACACTTTAAAATTAATTGATTAAATGTATTGCTTTTTACCTTTATACCGGTTATATGTTTTTATTGGATATATTTGCTTAACGCTTTTAAGACATAACCTTGTAGCCATATGTTTACATAATTAACCAAAATGACAATAACTTTACAAGTGGTTAATTTAAAAAATGTCCGGTATTTAAAAATAAAAATAAAAATAATAATAAAAAAATAATAAACAATAATAAAAATTATATATGATTAAAAATAAAAAAAATAAAAAAACTAAAAAAAATAAAAAAAAAATTAAACAAAAATAAAAAATTAAAAAATTAAAAAATTAAAAAATTAAAAAATTAAAAAATTAAAAAATTAAAAAATTAAAAAATTAAAAAATTAAAAAATTAAAAAA
>NW_026054992.1:0-28946 GCF_022478755.1 Daldinia loculata
ATTTATATAATTAAAATAATTTTTTTAATAAATTTAATTTTTATTATAATAATAGTTTTTAATAAAAAATGATTTTTAAAAGAAAAACGATTTTTAAAAGAAAAACGGTGGTTGCTTAGGCAACAATTGTTTAAGAAATAACGTTACCTCTTTAATAAATAATGCATATGGGAGGTACGGTATTCTGTTAAGGAACCGTTTCTCAAAACCATCCTTTGCCGCTATGGTATGTAATAAGGCAGGCCAATCCCAACTGGCGACTTGATTAGGGTGTCTTGATATGTATGTACGTAGTAAGAACATGCCGCACCTTTTTTAGTCATGGTTGGAGTTCCGAAAAGGAGAGCTTCGTGTAAACGGTGTTAGATGCGTTAGCTGTTACTAATATATTAGGTACGTCATGTATTAATGATGCATCTACCACATGAGCCTTGCATAAGGGGGTTACACTGCTTGCTTAACTAAGGGGCCTAACTAACATAAGTTAAGTCCCTTACTAGGACGGCGAGGAGGGATAAGTGCTGGCGGAGTTACCCCTGACCATTGCTTAAGGTCTGTTAGGAGACATAATGTAAGCTAATAATAATAATACATACATATGTAGCTTACCTTAGGTACGACCGCCTTCGTTACTAACATAAGTCATCTCAGCTCCTATTGCGCCATCTTGCGATATACAATTGGCTACATAACCTAACCTATACCCCATGTAGGACTATACAGGTACGCTTCTGCTATAGCTACCGTACCTCAACTGCATTTATACTCCTTTCAATTAAACCTACCCGATTTTATTCGTTTACATAAAGGTACCTTGCATGATTGGAATTTGGAAACCATGAACCTCCTGTCCAACCCCTTTCAGCTACAATCCATTATGTGATTGTAATTTGATAAGGGTAACCACCTTTTACTTCATCTCCTTACATATATCTTAGGTACGATATCATAATAGCATTCAGATATACCGCTCAAAGCAATAACCATACATACCTCTATAAGCATCAGACTTAAAAAGCAGACCAACATATCTTCCCGGCCAACATACCCAACCAAATCCAGTACCTAACATGACCAATAATCGAAAAGCCACCTCTAGACTACTCCAACCCCACCTAGGCGTAATAGAGACCCATCCTAGAAACAAAAGTAGCTTGGGGAACAACCGCCTCGTCTTTGTCCTTAGCAATCCAAGCTCTCCCCTTCGCCGCTTCGTACTGCGTAGCCATGAAGCCGACCAGCTTGTCTTCCTGCGGCTGCTGCTGCTGCTGCTCCTCTTCCGCCCGCTCTGTGTCGGTAGCCGTGGGTTTCTGGTAGTATCGCTGCCAGGAGTAGCTCTCACCTAGCCGCTTGGCCACGTCGTTGGCCTCGTTGAGGCTGACGAGGCGACGCTTGCCGTCGACCTTGGCGAGGTGCGCCTCGAGGACCCGCCAGGTATATTCTTTACAATTCTTGCCGATGGTGTCTTGTCTGGCACCATCTCTACGCCGCCTGTAGCGACCCAGCATCTCGTGGTTGCCATTCTTCAGCGTGGCGATTATATGATCGGCGTTTCTGTTAAGCTCGACGGACTCCTGGGACTCGACCTTGGAGTTGATGAAGAGGTCGTACGCGATCTCGCTGGGGGTGCGGCCGACTGCGTTCTCGCGATACGCCAAGCTAGGGCTCTGGTTGAGGAGCACCTGGGTATGTTCTGCTAGATGGCGAAGCACTGCGGTGTGGAGGATGGTGTCGCCGGAGCCGTTGAGGATGCCGAGTTCTGCGCCGCCGGAAAATTCCAAGAGTAGGCGCAGAACGTCGATGTTCTGGAGGTCTTCGTCGTTGAGTAGCTGATGAGCGGGCCAACGTTGGTTCGTTGGATAATACGTGAGGCGGTTGGCGGTCTTGAGCCAGGAGTGAAGAGGAGTGTCACCGCCGCTAGCGAGGTTATTTCGTTGCAGGAACATGTGCGCTCTGAGATCTGGATCGAAGAGGTTTAGGAGGGCCCGGAGACGATCGAGCTTGAGCTGCCCCGCTGCGGTCGGCAAGTTTATTAGAGAAGCGTGGATGATGTTGTTTAGCTCCTTATCCTTCACCGACTGGTCGGCTCCGGCGTCGATCAGCGTCTTTGCAAAATCGACCCTGCCGAGGAGGCATGCCAGATATAGAGGGGTCCACCCTTGTTCGGACTTGGCCTCGAACGACGACGGGCACACCTTGATCAGATACTCGATGAGTTTGTTCGTCTTCTCCGTATACGCACCCATCACGGCGCAGTGGATGACGAGGTCATCTATAAATCATTAGCGAAAAGAACTACGTATATTGGGACTAAGGTGTTTCGACTCACTCTGCGCTCCGAGCCACGTTGCGATAGCTCTGTCGAATCCGCCGGGGGCGTCGCTCAAGTGCTTGAGGCGAGGATCCTCCTTGGCGATCTTGGATTTGCCAAACTCCGAATAGAGCCGCATCGGTGCGTCGCTGACGAACCACTCCGTAGATTCCAAGGAACCTCGAAGAGCAGCGGTGAGCAACGGTGGTATTTTGCTTCCCGTAGTCTTGACGACGAGGCTACGACCGGCTGTAGCCCAGTCCGCTCTCTTCTTTCCGTAGACGCTCAGACCTTGATAGTAGCGAGGTTTCACTTTCAGCTCGGCACCGGTGTTGTTCACCAGGTCGTCTATCGGGATCCCTGCCCCGGTTCGCTTGATGACGCTCGCGAGCATATCTGTTCGGCCGAGCCTCAAAGCATTCTCGAATAGATCCTGCGGAAATTTGTAGAATCGGCTCGACTCGTCTTCGCCGACGGGCTCCTTGCTGGCAAAGTAAATATGCATGTCGATCAAAAAGTTGAAGGCTTTCGCATCGTTCTGGTCTATAGCGGCAAAAAGGGGGGTTTGCCTATGTATGCTCCCCGTGAGCGAGCCGTCGCGGAGTATGCGTGTTGGCGTCGGCCAGTTGAGAAGTGCGCTCGCGGTGGTCTGGCTCTTGACTTGCATAGAGATTTGGCCGACGTTCTCGATAGTGAATTTGTCGTCGATGATTTTTTCGTATATTTCGGGTTCGTCGTCACTGTCAGACTCTGCCGAATCCTCATCTTCGTCCTTGTTCATCGTGAACCGGGTCGTCTTCTCCTCGTTTGGTGCCCACTGGGCCTGGGCGATCTCCAGAATCGCTTTCGCTACCTCGTAATGCCCGCGTATGAACGCGAGCGAAAACGGATTGTTGAACTTAACGTCGGACACTGCTATCTTAAGAGGCGGTTCCCGCTTATCTGCGTCCCACGAAGCCAGGGTAAGCGACTTGATCGTAGGAAGGTCACCGGCCCAAACCGCCTCGAAACTTTGACAGGTTAGTATTATAGAAAATACATAAATTCGGGGGTTATGCTCACAGTTTGATATATGCGGCTTTTCTTGTCTCTGTGACATCCGGGGCATTGGTAAAATTGAACTCCAGGGCGTATGCCGTTGGTTCCTGGGTCGGGTGCGTATATCTCGTGGGTAGCTGAGGTTCTCGAGCGTCAGGATATAGTTCCTTGAAAGTTTTCGCACCCTTAGCCTCGAGGGCCTTCTCCAGGCCTTCAAGTTGCGAGATGACATCCTCGAGGACGTCAAGTTTCTCCGTTTCGTCTTGTAAGTTGGCATCCTTTTCCTTTTGCTCCTCGAAGAACTTCAGGTCACGCTTGTGACGCTCGAGTTTTTCGGTAACATCCATAGAGACGACCCAGTGCTGGTAAGTTCCTTCGCTAAATTTTGCCAGGAACTCTTCGGTTCCGAAAGGTTCAACTGGGCGCTTCTGACGATTGTTTGATCGCGCGTTAAAGAAGCTTGATACCTCTCCAGACTGGGGCGTTTGACTCGTTTCAACCAACGTTCCCCTATATTCGCGAGCCTGTCCAAGTATATCACGAGTGAGATCCAATGAGGTTTGGCCCTTGCTATAGCTAGAGCCCTGACCCTTAGCGACATTATGGCTCACCATAGTCATTGTGTTTGGATCGGCTCCTTTCTCCAGTAGCTCGACAGCATTAGCGGGATGCCGAGATCTAATAGCCACAATTAGGGGTTGCTCGGTATTATCTTTGAATACCTGAAGGTCCCTCTCGTAATTCTATCAACTTTTAGTACGTACACATTTATGTATATAGAGATCCAGATAAATTATAGGGTTAGAATACAGGGCGTACTTACACCCAGTTGATAACCGAAGGAGAGTTTGGCACCCTTCAACCAGTCTTCGTAGTTTATTTCAACCTTTGCTCCGGCTTCGAGTAGCTTGGGCACGATCTCCCGGCTATCTACACCGAGAGCTGTGATCAGTGGGTTGGTCGTACTACTACCATAGTAGCTACCGTGAGAGGCCATATGATTGATCGCATTTTGAAGGCCGATCTTGTCCTTCTCTAATAGGCTCTCGATTAGTTCCAGCCTGCCGCTCCGAACGTATCGTTGGAACGCGGTCACGCCGTTTGTCTCGGCTTGCGAAGACGTGGCGCCTAAGCTCAACAATGTTTCTACCATAGGTATGGCCTTATCAGTCGGGAGAGCTAAAGCCAAGGTCAATGTCAAGATGGCAACGTTGGGGTTCGAATATGACCCGTCGCCGAATTTAACGGGCAAGAGCACGTCGGCGCCAAATTCTTGGCATAGGAGCCTGACAACTTCGCAGTGACCTCCGAGGATGGCGAGATGCAGAGGACTGCATTTCGAGTCCCAAGCGACGGTGTTGATCTTGTAGAAATCTGGTTCGCTCTGGTCGTTTTCGAGGATTACGGCGTCTTCGTCGTCGGCCTTTCCGTCTTTGCGGACCTTGACAAATGATCCGGTGGTTACAGACTGCACGTCGTCACCATCTTCGGATTCTTCATCGCTTACCATCTCGGGATCGGAGCCTTCATCGTCAGATTCGTGGCCGGACTTCTCATCAGCTTCGCCAGGTTGAATGCCTTTGTCTGTTGCATTACGATCTTTGCGACGCCGGTCGAGCTTATCTTCTTCCGCTTCCTCGTTAGCATTACTCTTCTCCAGGAGAATCCTTAATATCTCAATATCGCCTCGCGCTGCGGCTAGGTGAAGCGCGGTTCGACCATCCGCTAGGCGGGCAATAAGACGTGCTCCGTGATCAACTAAACACTTCACGATCTGAGGAGTCGAGCTGATGACGGCGAGGTGTAGTGGGGTTCGGCCTGTGTAATCCCTCTTGTTGGGGTCGGCGCCTTCTTGTGAGAGCCAATCTTCCACGTGCTCGAGATCGTCATCGATAATAGCCTGGCAGAGTCGAGCAGTATTGCCAACATACGCCATCTCGGTCCAGTCATCCTCGGTGAGCGGATTGAATGAACCGATTTGCTACGGATGTGTTAGTGTTATACGTATGCAACTAGTGATGGGCCTCGCTTACCTGTCTGCCCGGGTCGTCAATACGAAAGGTCGCTTTCCCCGACACGTAAATCTCGCTCTCCTTCTCGGCTACTTCGATCTCTTCGGGAGTCTCGGGCTTCGGGCAGGTACCACAGCAGTCGCCGATCACCTTAAACTTGTTAGAAACGTGTCAGAGCACATAGGCTTATAGTTTCTGCTTACATCTTGGACTCTTCCGAAGAAGGCGGGGTGCCTGTGAAGATAGACCTCCCTTTCTTTAGGTTGGTTCCATTCGGCGTTCAGAACTAGGATTAGGTTAGGCATACGAAGTATCATAACTCGGGGGCGGGAGCATAATAAAATAAGACAACGGGAAGAGAGGAATAACTGCTGAATAAGCTGTGTAAACATAGTAGTAAAAGAGCTTTTACTTACGCAAGTCCTTGGTATAGCAAAGTTTTTCGATCTTCTTAGCGTGGAATTTCTCGCCGTAGGGAATGGTAAAAGTATGGTAGTTAGCAACTTCATCCTCATCGACCCAATCTGCCACTTCATCTTCGTGGATGTCTTTAATATTTCCACGGAGACGGTGCTGGTAGCGAAAAGGTAGTTCCGGTCGGCCCCTTTCCTGTCTGCGTTTCTTCATATATTCATCTCTAGCGTTCGTGGTCGGTAGCCGTTCTAAAACGAGTAGACGGGCTAGTCCAAGGACTCTCTGGAAGCTGCGCTCGAAGATAGTTGGGTCGACCCGAGATCGGTCAAGTTCTGTCCAGTAAACCTCAAAGTTCCGGTGGCTATACTTGGAAAGACGATTCTCGTAGGAGGGACTCCTCCGACTAAGATCTATAGGGTTTATCTGGGTGATATACGAGGCTAGAGCTCGTGGAGAGCAATAGACATGTTCTCCGTCATAAGCAGCACAAGAGCAGTCGATATCAAACCCGGTGAGAATCTCCGAGATGGACTTGTACACTCGAAGAACAATCTAAAGGGGATGTCAATAACTGAGAGTGTAGATTAACCAAGCACGAAACCATACCTGGATGTGGCGAGTAGGATATTGACTGCCTGGTTATGGTAGAGTTAGATCGTGGCCATAGGTCATATAGAAATGAACAACTCACAAATAGTGATGGCATTCTTAGTTCGCACAACTGTCACCTCGGAGAGGATTGCGTCGCGAATCCGAGCTTCGATGTCCTTGATCTTCTCGATAGCCTGCTGCTCATCGAGTCCGTACAAGAACAAGTCGACGTCAGAAGCCGGGCAGAACTTCTGATGGTAATACTCGCGAAGAGCTCTCTTGGAATGATTATACCGATCGGGAACAGGTAGGAGACAGTTAACTACGGATGAACCGGCGGCAACGACATTGCTCCAGTCCATCTCGCCGAGAGAGGACTCGGAAAAGATGCCGAAGTTGCGGCGAAACTCTTTGAGAGAAGTAACGACGGCGGGTGAGCCGTTTGGACGTCGCTTGTCATCCGGGAGAGACATAATGTACTTCTCTTTCTCGCTAGGGGATTCTGCCTCAAGGTTACGAGCACGAGTCTTGATGTTTATCGTGTCTTTAGTGAAAAGGGGTAGAACATTGAGATAGGGGTCGTCCAAGACTGGATTGTTGCGCTCCTGAGCGTATACTTCACGTAATTTGGCCTCGAATTTGCGATAGGGCTCCATTATTTCCTTGATTGGAGTCTCAGGATGGTTGGTAATGTAGTTTACCAGCCCGTCGTGGGCGACAGGCAACTTAGGAAAGTCCATAACTGCCATTGTTTTCGATTGAGCTCAGCTCAAAATCCAAGTGCACAAGATAGTCTTTAAGACTAGAGTAAGATGTGACTAAATAGGTAAGAGAAACACAACTAGAAAAAAGAAGTGAGGTATATCAGGTTGGGCTAGTGAAGACGAAGCTGCATTTGATTAAGATGAGACGGGATGGCATTAGATGTTTTATACTAGTGATCTATGTACAAGAGGCACAGATCTCGATATAGACAATCGAACATGACGATTAGGCAGACTCGCCAATTGTAAGGGCAATTCCATGTACATGCTCTTGCATTGTTACCGTTCTTGGTAAGGATGGATGGGATGACGTTAAACCGGTAGAATTGGCAACGGACAACTTGAGCTTATCGTGGGGTAACAGACGCGCTATTGAGGCGCCAAAGAAAATATAGCGCGACTGAAGCCTAAAAAAACAGGGGTTTTCGGGTTTTAAGGGTTTGGGTTCCAAAATTATGGGGTTATAATGGGGCCATAGCAATTAAGGATCTGAACTTGTCGCGAAGTCTTGTGACCAAACGACTTTGCATTCTCTAAGGCAGCACACCCCCAAAAGACCCAGGTATTTAACTTTACTCCAACTTCATTGTGAGAATTGACCATGGTGAACCATTGACCGCCTATGCTGCCTATTTACACGAATGATGGAGGTTATGTTGCCTGCGCTACACGTCAGTTTTCAATAAACAGTAAGCAAGCAACATGCGACTTATCTCACGGTCCCGATAATACACTCGGTTTGCATTGGTAGACCGCACATTGTACTACACGAAAGCTTAACCGATTGGCAGATAGGTCTTCTAGGTTCTGACCTGAATATCTTCTCGTCTTCTGGTGGCTGGCTGTCATGCCCATTTGATGGCATCTAGAATCGACAATGGCTTTATATTATCGTGAATAGGGGCTATCACCTAGCATAAACTAGCTTACACCTATCACTAGGATTAAATAAGGATATTGTTACGATCGAGGCCTCGGTTGGAATATTCCTAAGAACGAGACCCCATGTCTATACATGCCTCCTTCTCGCCCACTGCGTCAGATACTCGCGTCCAGCCAACCGGTATGTGTCCTCTTCTACATACGTTCCACCCTGCGCCTCCGTCTGCAGAACCAGATTAAGACCGTCTTTACCTTTATCGTATCGTGGCCAGTGTGGTAATCCCGGGCCATCCGGATTACCCGTATGCGCGAATCGTATCCACTGGCTACTTACTTGGTCGCTCAGCTTGTGATATTCTGGCCACGGGCCCAGCATCGTTGGATTAGCGAAGACGAAAGGTACCTCGCTAAAGTGCTCCACGCCCTTATAAGCGGGTGCGAGCCCTCCGCTCCCGTTAAGGGGGTTGCCAATCGCCGTGGTGTTGGTGAGTGTGCTCTCCCAGGGCCGAGTGTTGAATCTGTACACGTACGTCGGCGAGAACGGGGCGTAGTTCTGCGTGTCGAAACGTCGTGGCCCGTGGTAGAAGACGTCGCCTACGATAGCCGCAACCCGCTTATACTGCCATCCATAATCCGCAAAGCGTTCTGATCCCGTGTTTAAAGGGATTCCCTGTGTTGGGTCGTCCGGATATAGCTCTAGGATATGATCAACCGTCGCATCTGGGAAGCCGAAGCCTGTGCGATGGAGCAGAAAGTCCCGCAAGTCCTCGTCTGTATTGATGCCGAAAGGGGCATTGTCGGTGCCGTCATCTGATACCGTCCCATAAATATGTGGCACGTGTGCAAACCGACCGGCGCGCAAGAGTTCTGATGGGTAGTTGGGAAGCACATCACCGTCTATTGGTGACCGAGATTAGCTGTTGCTACTAACTATGCGCAAGTTACTTTTTGCTCTACTCACCAACAGTAGGGTAGAAACCCGGGCCGGGGACAACTGACGAGTTCAGAAACGGATAGAGGGTCTCGTAGTCGATGGTCCGCAAGCACTCAAGTGTATCTGGAACCAAGTTACAGTTGACCTGGTCGACTATGTTATCATAAATGGGCTGGTACCAATCTGACCCATTGCACCACGCTGTCGTTGCACTCCCGCTCTCTTGGATAGAACGATGGAAGAGACCATCGGTTCGTCCGCCGTAGCTCATTAAAAGTTGACCCTACTCGGTTTTACAACATTAGCTTCTTTACTTATTCTAGAGCCCCTTTCCTCATAATACATCTCGCACATACCACGGCGAATGATCCGGCGGATTGGCCCCAGATTGTCACTGATGAAGCATCCCCTCCGAAGGCCTCAATGTTCTCTTGTATCCAGGCTAGCGCTTTGCGCATGTCCCGCAGTGCTAGGTTGGTATTCCCAGATCCCTATACCCTTAATTAGCTCTTCACAGGTCTCAAGTAGAGCGGACGGCTATGTCTCACCTGAATTTCAACGGAGTACAGGTTACCCCAACCGCCTTTTCTATAATTAATGCTAGCTCCGATAACGGGCAAGCCGATTTCCACCGACTTCTGCACAAGGTATGTGAGGTTATACACGGATTGTCCGCTGCCGCCGTATTGATAGGCACCTCCGTGGATCCACAGCATCACCGGGAGGGGCGGGGTGCTCCTACTACCGTTGCTACTGCCACGGACCTCAGCCGGTCGCACAATGTTGATGCTGAGGCAATTCTCACTCATACCATGCAGTTCTTCAGCCGATAAGTAATAGTCCGGGCAAGCGTTGCCGTAAGCCTTAGCCGTCCGTGTCCCGCTCCATGTCTCGTTCAAGGACTGTGGAACGCGGAATCGATTCTGCCCACCGGTATCTTGGGCGTACGGCACGCCGAGAAAGATATCTTGCTCGAAGCTCGGAAGGTATAAACCCTCGTAGCTACCATTCGTTAGTGTCACCACGGGATCGGCTCTCGTGAGCCCTGCTGCTGTACTGCCGAACCCCGTCGCTAGCAGGCCTAATACGATTCCCGAAACTGCCATCATGAGGGTAATCGTGCCTGTAGCTCTAAGCACTGAGCGGTCCAGAATGGGTAGAGAGAGATTAATATATGTTATCAGTATGACTCGAGCGACACTCGTGATATTCCATAAACGCCAAGTTTTTAGAGATCCGGAATCCCACGAGTCTAGAATTCCTTACCGATGGTGGGGTCGATGATTTTCCCCCCCATCTATAGGTATTGTAGACGATGAAGATATATGTCTCAGTGCCTAGGACAAATTGTATGCTGCTCCTTGCATTCTTAGGAATTCTATTGTCCGCGTAAGTATAGTGAACCTTTTCAGGAAGGTCGTATTCCTAGCGATGTCGAAATGCAGCTGAGAAGAGCACGCTAGACATGCAGGAAAGAAAGGTAAGGTACCTAAAGCCTCTTTCTCAATCGGCTGCAGCCACGGCAACACAACATCAGACCCAACCACCCCGCGCTGATCACCTCTGGGTACCTAAGCTACACCGAGAAAGAACAAGGAACAAGCAAACTACCTAGGTACCCATGAACCAGGGCGATTTAGATGTGTTAAATATAATACAAACAGTAGATACTTATGATTACCAATTTCATTATATTCCTATAGTTTTTCTAGTTTGTCTCTGGTCGTCAGAATATACAAGCAACGCCAGGTTCAGGTTGCAGGTACGTTCTATTTCCATATAGATCTGTCTCGTGTTATATACAATGCTAATTGGATATAATAAGAATGCCAAGCCATTACCATCTAATATTTCGGTTTAAATGGGATAGTAGACAGGAACTTCCCCACGTCTCCTTGGATATCAAGTAGCTTAAAGATCCATTGCAGAATAATAGAGAAGGACTGCGATTCGCCCATGTGTTTGACTCCCGGGACAAACCTGGAGCGGGAGATTAGATTAATTTAATTTCTTGAAGCCTGGAGGAATAGAAACGAATATTGGTTTGGGGCAACTTACCGAGCTTCTTTCGGGCCGCCATGCTGTAAACACAGATAATAGTCGTCAATTGGGAAGATCTCGTCTTCAGTTCCGTTTACTAGAAGTAGACGTGTGCATGGCTTATCCAGTATGCCGGTGGTTAGTAGAGAGAACTTGTCTCGCGCCTCTTTCTTGAATTTTCCAAACTCTTGATCTGCGTATCCGAACTTGTGGCTGAGTGTATGGGCGAGACTGAAGACGCATCATTAGTTAGAATTACTTTTCTCCCCCCCCGTTTACTCGAGGTTAGAGACTAGTAATAAGGAAATAATATTTCTGAAGGCCTACTCGAAAGGATACTCCAAGTCGTCAACAGCATCCAGCCACTCCGGATCGAACATGTGGTGGACACCACCCCCAAGAGCCACCACTCCCTTCAACTTATCAGCGTGGGTATGCGCCACGCGTATCGAGTAGTACCCTCCCGTGCTAAAGCCCCAATTGACGATTCGGCTCTGATCAATGTCGTCCTGCTGCGCGATCCAGTCGAACAAGCTACTCCAGACCCGGTCAGGGCTAGAGGGATCAGACGGCGCTCCGGGATTATCGCCGGTGCCGGGGATCTCGACAACAAGTGTAGCACAGCCTACTTCCGCCCAGCCGTTCTTCCAAACCGCTAGTTCTGTCCGGTAGCCGTCGAGGCCCGTGAATATAATAATCAAGGGGCAAGTTGACGACTTGGACAAACCGGTTGGGCGATGGTAGTAAGCATAAAGGACCGGCCCGTCGCCATTCGCTGCGTGGACGTGTGGGATCTCCATCTCTACCATGGGATACCGCGATAGTTCTAACCCCTTGAGAGCAGCCTCTTTGCCCTTCGTCCAGGCGTACCGCTGCTTCTCGGAGCGCGGTGCTGGAAACCGGGCGATGCGGTAGAGTGCTGAACCTCGCCTAAAATCCAGGTCAGTTTAGAGAATAATGTGGCAGTTACCCTTCGATACAGGCTATAGCGCACAAGTACAATTCCGAGGCCTTAGCCCATTCTCCTTCATCATTAGCAGCGTCTGCGCGGGCCACGAGCTCCTCTGCCTTAGGAAAGAAGCACTGGGCGTATTCGTCCCAGTCATAAGGTCTCTTTAGTCCTTTCGCGATAATGTCGTCAACTACGGGTTGGAAATCTTGTGTAGTCCCAAATATGAATGGGTATATGCCCATCTCACACTAGCCTAATTGATTAGTGTTGTGTGCTGACTGAATTATGAACTGAGCTGGGCGACGTACCGGCCGCTTCCACTTCGTCTCCCATAAGGCCTGGAAGCTCTCATGGTGTGGTGCGGTTTGCTTGAGTTTCTCCTGGATAAAGAACTTATTCCCCGGAGCAGCCATGGTGACCTGAGGAGTGAGATCTCTAATTCTATAAGAGGTGTATTTTAGTTGAATGCTGCAGGTAATCCAGACAATCGACGAATGGGCCTATAACTTTGTTATATGTATGACTACAGATTATCCCAGGCCAGAACTACTAAATCATTAAAAGCCGAGTGCTGTGTTATATCTTATTATTAAATCAGACCTAACGGAAGGGTGAGGAGCCGGACGGCCGGGTGTGGGGATTCCCGCGTCTTCGCGCTTCCGACTTTCATAGTCGTTCCGCCCAATATACGATGATTTCACCTAAGACACGTTGTTATCTCGGTTCCGAAAGGTCTTCAACCCCACACAAGACCCTTGTAGATCTTATGCCGTCGTTCTACAAGTCTTTCCAACGACCCCGCAGCGCGCCGGTTTACGGATATCTTTGCAGATTCGTAGACGGTCAAAGATATGAATGTCTCTGCACTGTTTGAATTACTCTTAGAGTCTAGAGCTGAGTCAGAAGTTGGTTAATGTACATGGGGAGCTCGTCGAGTAAGACGTGTGATACGCTAGATAGTCTCCTGCACTGAACTTCGCAGATCCTATCCGAACTCCATCCCTTTCCTAGGATCACGAGGATCGGGTATCCTATTAGATCGGCGTCTCGCATCTTCCATGGCAACGACTCCGTGCGATCGTCAAGCAACAAGTCTAAGGGCCGGGAGGCTTGGGAGTTTGCTAGATACTCGGAGACAATAACACTATCTTTCTCCAAGCCACGGCCTGGGATGACAACTACCTCGAAAGGTGCGATGGCACGCGGCCAATTTAACCCCTTACTATCGACCAGATGGTCCGCGACAGCACCGATGATGCGAGACACCCCTATACCATGGCAGCCCATCTGTATGGGTACAGTTGTCATGCTTCCAGCTTTAGTGGTTGCGGCATCACCTTCTATCAAGTGCGTAGGCACTTGTACATGAGCTTCAAGAGGCTCGGAGTATCGTGTCCCGAGATGAAATGTATGCCCGAGCTCGATCGCTTTCTGGACCTTGAGCTTCCCGGTCTCGCATCGAGGACAGTCATCACCATCACGAATGCGAAGAACGTTGAGGGGGTCACCATTTGCCGACGCGGTTATGTAGTCGCTCGTGATGATAGAAAGGTCGAGGTCGGCACCTTCGGGTAGTAGGGAGTTGGGACTTGGGTTGGTTTTAAGCGCGGTAGTGAAAAGAGAACCAAGCCTATAATCGATAATATTCACCAACCGTAGACCTTGTTTAGTTTTAGAATGCGTAGAAGACCAGAATGGTGTCGAGTCATTGAGACTCGAGTCCAATTCGGGTAGAACAGATTTGATAGCATATGTGTTAATGTCGTCGTCCGAAAAGGAAGCAGGATACCAGACGTTAATAAGAGTTGACCTATCTTTAGAAACACCACGCCAGACGCCAGCAGTCAGCACATCCCCAGATTCCGTTGGAGACATGTCTTCTGAGGGGCTAAGCCGCGTGGCAGCGAGCTCCTCATTAGCGACATAGTCGCAACTGTTGCAATTAATCACATTATCCTCCCCAATCGAAGTTGGAAGATGGTACTCGTGGCTTAGATCGCCTCCAATGTCACCCGAGCTAGCCTCCGCAACTAGATATGGAAGCTTTAACTCGTCAAACAGTCGAGAATAAGCAGCGCATACTTGTCCATATGTTGAGAGTGCTGACTGGACAGAGTAGTCGAAAGTGTAGAGGTCCTTCATGAGAAACTCTCTTGACCGTAGCACACCGTGCCGTGGCCGGATTTCGTCGCGGTATTTACGACCTAACAAAATGAGATCCAAGACCTAGATATATATCTGCAACAACTTACCAATCTGATAGAGTCTCAAGGGGAGGTTCTTGTATGACTTGATTGTTTTCGAGACAAGTGTTGTTATCTCTTCTTCATGAGTTGGCGCAAGTAGATAGGGGACATCTTTCCTATCGGCAAACCGGAATAACTAAAAATTATCAAATGAGTACACCGAATCTGATTTTAAAGGCATTTATTCTTCAGCTTACCTCTGGGCCGTAACCCTCTAGTCGATTCGTTTGTTGCCACAGTGCTTGCGATGAGATGGATGACAAGGCCACCTTGGAAGCGCCTTGACGTAGATAAGCATTGTGAGAATAGAATTAGGAAAAGGGGATATATGGTTCTTACCAAGCTGTGACATATATTTATCTATTAATCTTTCTAACTTCTCCTGCACCTTTTGGCCTAGCGGGAGCATGTGGAATATCCCTGCATGAGACTTTGAAATAGGTTGTTAGGAAATATACGAAAGAACCCATGATATAGCTACTCACTTGACGAAGGTATCCAGCCCGGATTAACTTGCTATGAGCGTCTAGATATATGTCAGGATGGTCATAGTTAAAATATTTTTAAAACATCAACTGCATACCTTCATTTTCGGTCGCAGTTATTCCTCCCGTAGGTATCCAGAACTTGGACAGGCGAGTGAAACTGTCTTGTATATTGGATTCAGGCTAACGATACATTAACTTGTATGTTATGATATATTAATAGGGGCCATTATCCAAACCGGTAGATCGTTCGATGACGCCGAGGTACTCGAAGGCCGTATAGTGTAAATCCTCAAGCGTTGGAGCGTCAATACATATTTTCTCCTTGGAGTACGTGATAGGAACATCATCTTGGCTGTAGCATGGTTGATTATTCCACACAATCAGATTGTCTATTATTGGCCGTTAAACCCGAGTTGAGTTTATCGCACTCCTAAACCGATACTTAGTAACGTATCAAAATCCCCCTGGAAATTATTCTAATTAAGTGTGTTCGAATCTTGGTGTTTGTGAGCTTAAACATGCGATTTTACTTCTAAAAGATACTTAGGTACTTGTGTTAGATAAGAGCTGTGAGTGGGTTTTAGAGCTTAAGGGGTCCTCAGCCTTGCATGATAGCTTAGTATCGAGACTTATCGATTGGCTAATTCGTAGAGTGGGACCATCTGCCTCGCCCCTCTCAACTTTTTTTCCCTTGCAGTTTTTGAATTTTCTTTTACTCGTCGCAAGTCTAGGGCCTGATAAATACCGGGCATAGGCAATCCCGACAACGCAAATACACACACTCCGGCGGTAGATCTACTAAGTCGGTTCGTGCGAGTTAAGGTCTCCGCATCTTATATCTAAATGGCGACTTTCGACGATACAGCGCTGTCGAAATTGACAGCTAAAATCGACAGCAAGCTCGCCGAGTCCAAGAAAACCCCAGAGAAGAAGGACCAGGGCAAGAGGAAACGGGACCAAATAGGAGATGCTGTCCAGTCGCCACCTAATAAGAGGAAAAATATATCAAAGCCCAACGATAACAAGAATAATCGCAACCCAAAGAAGACTCAAAAACCAACTGGTACTTCCGAGAAAGCCAGCTCTAGTACCCTTCTCGATGAAATTAGAGCTCTTGGGGGCGACGAGGAAGACCTAAAGTTAGTAGAAGATGTAAATTCCGAGGATGAGGAACCCAGCAATGTGAAAAGCAAGAAGGGCGCAGACAAGGGCCTTCGAGCTGAGTTAGCTAAATTTGCTGCTGGTCTCGGTTTCGACGACGTGGGACCGGAGCCTGATGCCGAAGAAGCCGACGGTGTCGATGAAGACGAAAGTGAAGATGAGGACGGCAATGATGGCGAGGCCGAAGAAAAACCTCCACAAGATCCGAAAAGAAAGACGGTTAGTAAGCATTTCTATAAGTGTAGGAGCCGTCGTATAAGCTAAACTGACTGGCCTCTAAGATCTTTGAACTTCGTCCTGACTGGCATGCTGTTAGTTTAAAATCTCTGCCGACTCCGGCATCTGATGATGTAGCCGCCTACGCACCAGCAATAGCCGAGTTAAAGGCCTATGCCAAATCTCTCTTGGACGAGGATAGTACGGCATACAATAAGACTCTGTCTAAATCGTCATCTCACAAGTTCATGTCTACCATAATGTCTTCGGGTACGATGTCGGATAAGGTATCCGCCTTAACTCTGGCTATCCAGGAATCCCCCATACATAATATTAAAGCCCTTGAGAACCTGATAGGGCTTTCTGCAAAAAGGAGTCGTGGGCAGGCCCTCTCTGCTCTCGCTGCTCTAGTGGACTTGTTTGGACCCGGAATGATTTTACCATCGGATAGACGGCTACGTCTTTTTCCTTCGCAATTAGGTCTCGTCGGAACTCTCCAAAAGTATGGCGTGAAAAGATGGTCTGCTGGCCAAAAATTGCCAGGAAAAATCACCAAGGAGCACCTTATATCGTGGATATTTGAAGACTGGCTAAAAGAGTCCTATTTCAAGATTATCCAAAACCTCGAAGTTTGGTGCGATGATGAGATTGAATATGCTCGAACCAAGGCTGTCGATTTAGCATTCGCATTGTTGCGAGACAAACCCGAACAGGAATCCAATCTCCTACGACTTCTCGTAAATAAGCTTGGCGATCGCGAGCGTAAGATTTCCTCGAGAGCTTCTTATCTGCTCTTGCAACTCTTAAACACCCATCCTGGAATGAAGCAAATAGTCATTCGCAGCATCGAACAAGATATCCTGTTTCGACCCGGACAGCAAATACGCGCCAAGTACTACGCCATCAATACGTTAAACCAGACTATTCTAAGCACCAAAGAACCTCAAGTCGCAGATTCTCTGCTGAACATATACTTTGGTCTGTTTGTTGCCCTACTCAAGAGTGGTGAACTCAGTCAGCATGATGGAAACCCCGATACCTCTAAGAGGGATAAACGCAAGCAGAAGAAGAACCCAAAGCAAACGAAGAAGACTGAGGATAAGACTCAGGCTAGCCCGAGCGATCGAGAAGCCGCCGAAAAGCTTGTCTCTGCAATTCTTACCGGAGTGAATCGAGCTGTGCCGTTTTCACAAGCTGAACAGTCTACGTATGTCATATCATCTAAAGTATATCATTTTATACGGCGATACTAACTTGTCCCAGACTCGAGTCACACCTAGATACGCTTTTCCGCATTACACATTCCTCCAACTTCAACACTAGTATTCAAGCTCTTATGCTTATTCAGCAACTCTCAGCCACCCGACACCTTGCTACCGAAAGATTCTATCGGACTCTGTACGAGTCGCTACTAGACCCGCGTCTAAGCACCTCTTCTAAGCAGGCCTTATACCTGAACCTTTTGTATAGAAGTTTGAAATCTGACGTGGATGTCCGCCGTGTGAAAGCATTTGTCAAGAGGATGTTACAGGTCTTGAATTTGCACCAGCCTTCCTTCGTTTGTGGTATCATTTATCTTATAATCGATCTTTGCACAACGTTTCCAGACTTAAAAACGCTTATAAATGAGCCGGAGGAGCATGATGAAGCTGAAGCGGTCCCGGGGGTGGCATCAGATGCCCCAACCGAGACAGCAGTCGTCGATGGGCCGGAAGCCCAGTCGAAGAAGGTCGAGGGCGTTTATGATGGGCGAAAGCGAGACCCCGAATATAGCAACGCGCATCGCAGTTGTCTCTGGGAGCTCATACCGTTCCTACGGCATTTTCACCCTTCTGTGGATGTCTATGCATCATGTCTTATAAACGGACAGGAGGCTGCTCAAAAGCCCGATCTGGCTAACCACACGCTCATAGCATTCTTGGACAAATTCGTCTACCGCAATGCAAAGGCTGCCGACGCGACCAAGGGTGTATCTATTATGCAACCTGTCACTGCAAGCGGTCAAGGAAGCATCTTGCTATCGAGTAAACCTTCGGCCAAGGCAGCAGGAAGCACCTTGAACTCGGCGGAATTCTGGAACAAGAAGAGTGAGGATGTTGCTGTGGAGGATGTCTTCTTCCATGAATACTTTACGCGGATAGGCAAGTCCGAACAGGCTGAGCGCAAGAAATCGAAGGCAGACAAGAAAGAGGGAGAGGGCGAAGAGGATGAAGAGGAACAGGAAGACGAAATCTGGAACGCGCTCGTGGCATCTCGACCAGAAGTGGAAGGCGACTCGGAAAGCGAGCCCGGCTTTGACGATCTAATGAGCCTCGACGAGTCTGACGAGGAGTTTAAGAAGGAGATGGCAGAGATGGATGAGGGAGAAGGTTCGGAAGACGAAGACGGAGTCGAGTTCTGGGACGACTCGGAGGGTGATGACGAGGAAGGAGAGTCGGAGCTACAACAAGCGCCTGTAGCCAAAGAAGATGAGGAGAAAGAAGAGTCGGACCGCAAGAAGAGGAAGAAGGCTCTCAAGAACTTGCCTACCTTCGCGTCTGCCGATGATTATGCGGAGTTGCTTGCTCAGGATGACGATGATTTGTAAATCAGCAAATAGACAGTTTTAATGGTGTCAGATGGTCAACGGTATTTTTACTCTAGCTGGACATGGACCGTTCAAAATTCAAGATACCCGATCCGGTATTAAAATTTCAAATCAAAGTAAATTTCACAAGCGATAATATATTATTCGTGATCTTCATTTGCTCATTTCGTTACGATAACCCCTTCCACCCCATCAACCCACCATAACCCCTTCAAGTATCAAACCACTCCAGCGGATCTTCTTTAGTAAAGATAGCGCGGTACCTGTGGCCGCCGTCGGGCTCTTCGACGTCCTCGGTGTGGATGCTGTGCAGGGTGGCGACGCCGGGTTCGTTGTGTCCGTCGCCGCCGACGAAGGCGCGGAAGTGGATGTACGCGGGCCCCGAGTCGGGCATGGCGGGGAGCCGCTGCTTGCCGAACAGGTGTAGGCCGTATGGGGATATGCCCACGCGGACTTGTTCTAGGTCCGAGGATGAGAAGGCCGTTAGGTCGGAGTCGCTGAGGGCTTGGACTGGGGCGAAGTATTCAGGTTCGTGCTCTGGTGGGGGGGCGTTAGTGGGGTTTAAATTGCTATGTTTTTGGGTTCTTGGATTAGGAGAGGGGAGGGGAGGAAAGGAAAGGAAAGGGAGTAGGCATACTTCGGTATGTGTGCTTCATGTGAAGAAGCGTCTTCTTGAGCTCGGATTCGATCTCGCTGAAGACTTTGAAGGATTCCTCTCTGGGGGCATGGGGTGGTCCTAGTTCAACTGTTTCGGCGGAGGCCTATGAGGTAGGTCACTTTGTTTAGCTAGGTACTGATAATTTTGGATGTGAGGCTTCTGTATAGAGCTATTGCTTACCATGATATCGGTGTATTGAATAACTATGTTGGTATAGTATTACGTGATAATGCGTATAATGTAGGATGATAGATGTGTGTAAGTCGCGTATCTTGACTAATTTAATCGAGATTGACAAAATTGAAAGTAAGTGCTTAGTTCAGATGCTTGATTCTTATACTCAGCATCATATCGCGGGGATCAATCACTTAAATGTATTGTGACAGGCTAGGGTAATCTACATACGTGGATTTCTAGATTGCCAGACAGCCCATTTAATCATGGGCACAAACGTCATAAGCCTTGCTGCTCGTTTGCGTTAGAGGGAAGGTTGATGCTACTAAATGATAGGGCACTTACGTAAGGTAGTTACGGATCATATTGTGTAACGGATGGGGATTGGATGTGCCTTATAGTAGAATTATCAAATTTTGAATTTGGATTGGGTGAGCGTGTCCGGCCACTAACACGGAGACGGCCGGAATTGTGGACTACGGAGGCGGATATAACGGTAACTACATAATACGAACATATTGAAGCAAGTATCTTTCTATGTATACTACAGTACCTACACATGCAGACATGTTATCTTCCAATAGACGTCATAGCTGAGGTGTCGCAGGAAATGCCCTGAAACGGATTCTTAATTGATCTATTTAAAGAGGGAGAGTTTCATGTTCCTTGCAGATCTCAGATGTGCCCCCCTCATGCCGACGCTAACTTCTAGCATCATTTTTTAGAAGTCAGGCCTCCTAGAATGTATTTAGATGTACTTCTTCTTATCAGATAAATCTTTATCCCGGCTTACCTAATATAATAAAACTTACCTCGGTATTTTCCTTGTCGGGCAAAAAGTGGCCCCTAGAGTTAGCGACTGACGGACAACTGGAGCGACTTGGAGCGAAATCCGTTGGGAATCAGGGAATTTGCATCCGCAAGAGTCCAGCCAGGAATCCAGCCAGCCAGCCCAGCCAGCCAGCCAGACAGCCAAGCAACCTGGTGAAGTTTCTCAACAACAAAGGCCGCTACGGATATGTCGACGAGGAATATTCTAGCATACCTAGCATTGGATCTGATTTAATTGGTGAAGAGATACAGTCCGCTGGTTCGGGAGTCCCCACTCGGTGGTTAATCCCTATCATTAGGTAGTCATGCTGGCTGCGCGAATGCGAGTCGGCGCCCTTGCTAGGGGTCGCCGCCAGAAATTTACCGTATATCCGACTATAAATCAGATCCTACGTCCGAGTCCGTCTTCGTCTAGTCGCTTTGTCAGCACACTCCCAGCCGCAGGTAGGATTCCCCTGATCGGACATCGATGCCGTAGTAATACCCCAGGCTGACATTAGACGTATAAGACCCGTCCTTATCGCCCAAACCTTCCCTCTTACGTCGTGCCGCCTCCGTTATAGCTATCGGCCTATTCTTCACCTCCCTCGGCATCGCAATGGCAGCAGCACCAGCAGCGCCGATCGTCAATGAACTCCTCAACCCGCCCACGGATGAGGAGACCTTGACCATGTTCAAGCCGGAAACGGACCACGAGCGTGAGGTCGAGGAGTACATCAACAATCACCCGCTCACTAAGGAGATGCGGTCCAGAGAGGAATTCTACGAGTCGAGACCGCATCTCAAGATCCCAGCCCCTTACCGAGTCTATAACTTGACGGGTGGCACGCTTATGGGACCGGGTAGGGTGGTTGTACCGCCGGTAGCCTTCGTCGAGGCGGGCGGCAAGTCCATAGTCTCGATATCGTACCTGGGCCACGAGTTATGCGGCCACCCGGGCATAGTACACGGCGGGCTTCTTGCGACCATGCTAGACGAGGGTATGGCGCGGTGCTGTTTTGCCGCGTTGCCGCATAAGGTGGGCTTAACCGCCAACCTAAACATCAACTACCGTGCCCCAGCATACGCGGATTCGTACGTCGTGCTCAGAGCTACGACGACAAAGGTAGAAGGACGTAAGGCCTGGGTCGAGGGCCGCATCGAAACCCTAGTAGGCGAAGGCGAGACTCCGGTGGTCCTCGCGGAGGCGACAGCTTTGTTCGTGTCTCCTAAACACGCAGCGGTTCGTATATGCCAGAGACTCATACTTAAGACAGAGTTAGCTAACGTGGATTTTTAGTTGATGATGAACTTGTACCCAACGGCATAAGGGTAGACGATGGCATTGTGATGAATAGACTTTTAGATCGGGATAGACAAGACTTTACGCCTGGCACGGAGTTGGAATGAGAGCTGGTAATGCTTGATATTTATTCATTTTCGAGGTATCTACTCGAACCTTACGGGAGTCGGAGATCGAATGGGTCGGTCCGTCTGGACACTTGTCCGGGAATTATTCAATACCCTATACACCAAATCCCCCATATTTGCAAGCCTATATTATAGTTTTGCGTTAATTTGCTGTGAGTTCACCGAACATTACCTATTAGCACGTGGTAGGAACACGGATTTATTGTCCGAAAAACTACAGACCAAGAGATGTCCGGACATAATTTTCTCGAAGCAAACAAATCTTATTATTATATGAGCCTTATAGATAAATGCCTGCTTTGCCTTGAGTGGATGATAACTTATAGGCCAAGATGAAGATCGGGAATACGTTAAACATGCGGCATAGCACGACAAGATGACTACGCCGGTTTAGTATAGTGTGCTCTTTACACATTACGCAGCCAGATGACGAATCTTTGATTAAGCACACCTATTATATCCTAGCTGTCTGTAAAACAAAGTCGGCCTCATAAATATCTCTTGTAAGCTACTTGGAAATATATTTACTAAATATTATTTCCCGTTCTTAAACATACCTAGGTATTTATTAGCCTATCCGGCATCACTTATACAACTTATACAACTTGATAGGGAGCAGTTCAGATCAGACAATTGCCCAGTTGAGCCAAGGCCCGCGAATCGGAGGCGGATGGAAGCACGTCATCCGACCACCGACATCCTAAACGGTAACTAAAGTACCCGCTGCGGCTAAGGCACGTCAGTAAGTCGAGCACTTAGGTACAGCACAGCACCTATCGACATAGTCCAGAACCTTGAATTTGGGAAAAGCTGAGACGGGAACTTCCATACATAATTACTTCTATGAGATCTTGATTATTATTCAAGGTTTATCCGTCTCATTTATTTTTTTGCATGCATTTTCATACCTCACGTGGTAATCTTCAGCTTTCCGTTGCTAGGAATCGTGCTAGGAATCGGGATAGATAGAAATGGCGACGTGAGTTACCCTTTTTTTCTTTTCTTTTCTTTTCTTTTTACTCGTGCAACTCTTTTTACGAGATTTTCTACCTCTACCCCTCCCCCGCTATCCCTCAGTTTTATATCCTTCTCAACCTGCATCCCGCCGTCTTTACACGCACTGCATTAAATATCCTGTGATCGAACCAATAGACATGGCGAATATAATTGGATGATAAATAGATAACTTCTCCCCTGGTAATGGGAGGGAATAAGTCAAAAAGAAGAAGAGCAAAAAGACAAACAGCTAAATATGTAGTTAATTAAATAACGAACTAACTAACTAACTAACTCACCCCTCTCCAGCAACATAACCTGGCACCCCTCCCTCTCGCGCCGCGAGCGCATCGCCCTCCGCGGCCAGCGCGGCTTCACGCTGTGGTTCACCGGGCTCAGCGCCTCAGGTAAATCGACCGTCGCGACCGCGCTAGAGCAGCACCTGCTGCACCTGAACGTCGCCGCGTACCGCCTCGACGGCGACAACGTGCGCTTCGGGCTGAACAAGAACCTCGGCTTCAGCGACGCCGACCGCCAGGAGAACATCCGCCGCATCGGCGAGGTCGCCAAGCTGTTCGCCGACAGCGCCCAGGTCGCCATCACCTCCTTCATCTCCCCCTTCCGCGCCGACCGCCAGCTCGCCCGCGACCTCCACGCCGCTGCCGCTGCCGCTGCCGCCGACGGCGACGTCCCCATCCCCTTCGTCGAGGTCTATGTCGACGTGCCCATCGAGGTTGCCGAGCAGCGCGATCCGAAGGGCTTGTATAAGAAGGCCCGCGCGGGTGAGATCAAGGAGTTCACTGGGATTAGCAGCCCTTATGAAGCTCCTGAGAATCCCGAGATTACCATCCGTACGCATGAGAACTCTGTTGAGGAGTGTGTTTTGCAGATTGTCAAGTGGCTCGAGGAGAAGGATTTGATTCCTACCAAGACTACTACGGCTACGGCTGCTGATGCCGCGGGAAATTCCGGCATTGCTGCTCTTGCTTCGTGAGAGGTGCTGGTTAGTAGAAAATAGGAGAATGGGTGCTTAGTCTAAAGCTGGTACGGATGTGAGCTACAATTCATCACGAAGTGAAAGGCAAATCGCTATTTAGAAGTGAGGCGAAACACGTAGAGTCGAGCAATAGATATCAACCGTTCCGAAGACATGTACAGACAAGTCCCATTGCTGCGATGTGACAACCAAAGTCCCCTATTCGCGGAGATGTTAGCCATGACATTGGTCCGCCCGTGAAAACGCCAACCTGATAAATTAGCTGCTTGCATGCTGTCTATACTTCGAACTCGTAATATACGTATGCCGTATACTCGTCGCCTTCCCCTGCGTGCCCTAAGCCGGCCGCTGCCATCTCCGACGTTAACGCCGCGTCGTCTTTTGTGATCTTCCCTCGCTTGTCTCGTCCGAACGCATTTCCACCCAGGTACGAATACGACGAGTCTAGGGCCGCCCTCACCTTCTTTACCAACTTCGCGTTCGTCTGTAATAGTCGAGTTAGTATAGGTCGAAATTATTTGAAGGAAATCGAACTATGCGCTTACCACTACAAGAGCCGATACGAATTCCAGCGGTAAGCCGTAGCGCAACACTGTCTCTACGAAGACGCGGAGGGCCATGATGTGCGCCCATATCATAACACTCTCGCTCCATCCCGTGCGGGTCAACCGTAGAGCCTCGCCCCAGACCTTCTTTTCTTCCCGAGTGACGCGATCTATTTCTCTCTGCTCTGCTTCTTTACCACCCTCGACGTATTTGTATTGACGGGGCGTCCACTTCTGCTCTCGACACTTCTGTTGGAACTCGGCACTGTGCTTCTTAAACGTGGTGACGGCGAACAAGACAAATTCGTCGTCTTGCGCAACCTGTACGGACGACCGGGGCACTACCATGGGTGACACGGTCTCGTAGCTCTTAAGATACTCCTTTTTCAGGTTGGAGGGGACAGCGACAAGGTGCGTTTCGAGGTATTCGGAGTCTCGCACTAGCAGAGACGGGTCGACGATCGGTGTCAGAGACTTGGTCGCGAGGTTGCCCCTGAATTCAACGAGTAGGGTTAGTATCTGCCTTAGGAACCAATGGATTTGAGGGCGCATTACGTTTGTTTTCTTTGCAGGGCGGCGAGGTTCGTCTTGACTTGGTTGTATTGGTTGAATTTGCTCTTGACATCATTGTCGATTGTAGCCAATTCCTAGCGGCGCAAAGAGTCTATGTCAGCATAGCTCCCGTTTGGCACCGGGTAGAATCATGTTAAAGGAGAAGTACCTTTTGGAGGATATCAACGAGTTCGCCTATAGGCCTATCGGCTCGGTAGCGGACTTTGTTCCAAGTAAAGGTGCGAAGATACTGATCCGTCGGCTCTAAAGTCTTCTGTCAATATCCCAATATGTCGAAAATTTCAAGAAGTAAGGGCTACGTACTATCGTTAACCATCTTTTGCTCAGAAGCCTTATCATCGTTGCCTTCGTATAAAGATCGCAAGGCGTCGCCAACTTTGCTGACCACTCCCTCGCAGGCCGTATTAAGCTTTGCCAGGTCGTCGGCTTGCTGGACTAAGGCGTCCAGAGTTCCTATCTTAAAATTGGGGACAGGAAAGGGAAAGACGGTTCCATTCTCGGACGTGATGGTGGTCTTGACGGAGTCGAGAGCTTCTTGCTGGTCACCCGTGTCGAAGGTACTCAGGGGTAGCGACAAGAGAACGTATTTCGCCGGGGTCGGGGCCATGGCGGCGATCGGGAACTAAATAATTGTGTTCGTACTTGCGTGGTATACTTGTCGATGAATGCAACTTTAGCTATGGTCGAGAGGAGCTGGAAAGGTGAGCTCTCGAAGGTGGAGTCGGAGTATATTGCTTAGTGTTAGAGAATATGGAGCTAAGCTAGGTAGCTAGGGAAGTATATATTGTATAGGAAGAAGCACCGATGATGAATGGGTATGACTTCCTCGCATGAAAAGTAGCCACGATGTTTGTGGCTCGGGTCGTGGATTATTGTAGGTATGCAGGTGAGGTTGAGACAGAGCTGCGCTATGGAAACATGAAGTAAGGCTGTTTTGTAATTCGTACTGCTGTAGACTTAACGTCAGTGCTCCTTCCTCCTTCTAGCTCAGCCTTAAGTGGGGAGGTACTTCAGTGTGTAAGTGCACTGCTACAGTTTTATGGCTTACAAAAGCACCTAACTATGGAACCTACCTTAAGTTAGCTCACTGTATAATGACTTCCAATTATTAGGCTTAGATAGCATTGAGAATAGGCAACTCTTCTACTGAAATGGGACTTATATTATGGTAGATACCTACATGTAGTTGATGCTATAAAGTGGCACTTACGAATATAAAATAACTAGGTAGCCAAATACAATTGCTTGCATCAAGACTTATGAACTATTGCGATTGTCACAATTGTAGTCCACTTTTGCATGTTATTAATATTGTTAATCCTAAAATGTCCATGGGCCTTCAAACGCCATATTCTGTTCAGCTTACACGAGTTTGCCGTTATTAGAGCCAATCAGTAAACACCATAAAGATGCACGCAGTCTCGGGCTAGAGGGTGATAAAGTACCATAACGGTAAAGGGTGGTTTTGAAAAACAATTCTTTAACGAAGTACCGTACCTCTTATATATATTATTTATTAAAGAAATAACGTTATTTTTTAAATAATTGTTACTTAAATAACTATTATTTTTCTTTTAAAAATTGTTTTTCTTTTAAAAATTGTTTTTTTTTTAAAAATCGTTTTTTTTTTAAAAATTGTTTTTTTTTTAAAAATTATTTTTTATTAAAAACTATTATTATAATAAAAATTAAATTTATTAAAAAAATTATTTTAATTATATAAATTATTACCGAAATATTATAAATTTTTAATTTATTTTTATTAATATTATAATTAATAAATTTTCTATTTTATATAAATTATATTTAAATTATTAATTAGGATTAGGTATAATTTAATTAATTTAATAGTTATAATTTTAATAATAAATAATTTATTAATTAACTTTTATAAAATATTTAAATTAATAAATTTGTTATAAATATTAATATAATGTAAAAGTATAATAATTATAAAAATATATTGTTTAATATAAATATTAAATAAAAAAATATGGTTAATATAAATAAAATTATTTAAGTTATAATATTAAATATAATTATTTTTATTAAAAATAAATCGTTTTTTAATATTATTATATTTAATAAAAAAATTAACCTTATTTATAAATATATAAATATTATTTATTATTAATTAAAAATAAGTTTATATGTTTATTATATTTAAGCGTTATGGTTTTATATATAGGGGTAGTTGTTATTATAATTATAGTTTTAATAATATGTTAATTAAAAGTTAAATTTAAATATAAAAAGTAAATTATTATATTTAATAAATAAAAAATTTTTATTAAAAATAAAATATTTAATGCGTTAAATATTTTTTAATAAAATAAAGTTAATAATAATTAAATTGGTATATATATTATTAATAAATATAAATATTTTTAATTTTATATTTTTTTTATTTATAATATTAATTAAATTATTTTAATTAAAATAAAATAAAATATATTTTAATAAATTTAAATATTTTTGATATAATTTTTATAATTTAGCTGTAAGGTTTAAATTTTATTTATTAAACGTGTTTTAAATAATAAATTAAATAATAAATTAAATATTAAATTTTATTAATATTATATATTTAATATTAAAATAATTAATTTAATATATATTAATTTTAAAATATTTAAATAAAATTATATATATATTAAATTTATTAAATTAAATAAATATATTAACGTATTAATATAAATTTTTTTTAATTAATATATTAATATTAATAATTAAATTATATTTTTTTTACAAAATTTATATAATATATAATAATATAAATATTTAATTATAATATATTATTTAAATATTAAATAAATTATTTAATTATATTTTTATTAATGTATTTAATAAATATTTTATTTAATATAATATTTTAAATTAATATAATTAAATTAATATAAGATTTTAATAAATTAACGGTATAAATATTTAATTAATTAAAAAAAAATTTTATTTTTTTAATTAAAATTTTTATATTATTATAATTAATTATTAAAGTTTTAAATTTTATAAAAATAGTATTATTTTTTATAATAATTATATATGTTTTTATAATGAGGTAAATTAAATTATTATTGTTATATATATTTATTTTTTTTGTAAATATAAGTTTAATATGTGTAAATTTAAATTAATTATAAAAAAATATAAAAATAATAATAGATTATATAATATAAACGGATATATTATAATTTTATAAATAATATTTTAATAATTATAATTAATATATATTAAAAGGAAATAGTTAATTTTATAATATAAAAATATAAATTATTATTATTAAAAATATTAAAATATTATTATATAAAAAGATATATATTAAATAAAATAGTTTATTATATTTTAAATATATAAAATTATATAATTGTAAAAAAATTAAATTTAAAATTAAAATTATAAATTATAATAATGGTAAAAAGTTTAATATATTTTATTATGTATTATATATTTTTTTTTAATATTATTAATATATATATTTATTATATATTATATTTATATAATTTAATAATAATATTGATTATAATTAATAATATTAAAATTTAAATATAATTAAAATATTTTTTTTATAAATATAATATAATAATAATAATAAAATTTTTTAATATAAAAATCTTTAAATTTATTATTTTTAATTTATTATAATATATTATTAATAAAATAAAAAGTAAAGGTATAAATTAAAATTTCTTTATTATTAATTATTATTTTTATATTTTTATTAAATATTTTAAAAGTATTGAAAACTTTAATTATTTTATTAAAATTAAATTTATAAAAGTTAAAAATTAAAAAAAAAATATTATTAAATTAAAATTAATTTATTATGGAAAAATTAATTAATATAATATAATTTTTTATTAATAATTTATATAAATTAAAAAATATATTAAATTTATTAATAAAATTAAAATATGGTAAAAATTTTATAAATTTTATAAATAAAAATTTTTAATTTTATTTAAATTTAAATATTTTTTTATTATATATATTAATTTTAAATTTATTATAAATAAAATATATATAATAAAAAAATATAATTATATTTATATTTATTATAATAAATTTATTATTAATTATTTTATTTAAAATAATTATATAATAAATATAATAATATTAATATTTTTAA
>NW_026054993.1:0-28236 GCF_022478755.1 Daldinia loculata
AAATAAATAAAATAAATAAAATAAATAAAATAAATAAAATAAATAAAATAAATAAAATAAATAAAATAAATAAAATAAATAAAATAAATAAAATACATTAAATACATTAAATACATTAAATACATTAAATACATTAAATACATTAAATACATTAAATAAATAAAATAAATAAAATAAATAAAATAAATAAAATAAATAAAATATATTAAATACATTAAATAAATTAAATAAATGCAATATATTAAATATATTAAATATATTAAATATATTAAATACATTAAATGTATTAATTAAATTAAATATATTAAATATATTAAATATATTAAATATATTAAATGTATTAATTAAATTAAATATATTAAATACATTAAATATTATAAATATATTTAATAAATTAAATACGTTAAATATATTAAATAAATTTAAAAGATTTAAATATAAATTACGTATAACAATTAATTTTAATATAATAAATTAAAAGTTTTAATAATTAAATTATATATGGTTTAAAATTAATGGTTTAATAAAATATTTTTATAATTTAAAATATAATATATTTTTAATTTTTTTAAATAATAAATTACGTAAAAATCTTTAATAAAATTTATAATTAATAAATTTTATAAAATAAATTAAATTAAATAATTATATATATTTAATTTAATATAAATTAAATTAAATATTAAATTTATTTAATTATATTATTAATTTAATTTATATATTTTTATAAAATTATATTTAATTATATATTAATAATTAATAAAGTATTAAAAAAGAATTTAAGTTTAATTTAAATAAATATTTTAAAAAAAGATTTATTTAAGTTAAATTAAATTAAATTATTATTTAATTTATAAAACTTATTATTTAAAAATGTTAAAAGTTATAATGTTTTAATAATATTAATTAATTTAATTATGTAAAAAATTGTTTTAATAATTTTTTATTATTATATAAGTTTTATTAATTAAATATTTTCATTTAATTTAAAAGTTTTAATTTATTAAATAAAAAATAACGATATTGTAAAAAGTAAAAATAATAGTTAATATAAAAGTATTAAAAATTGTTTTTTTTTTAATTTAATATATAAAGGTATAAAAAATATTATTAATGATTTAAATTAATATTAAAAAGTGGTTACGTAAATAATGATAATTTTTTAAAGTTTATAAAAAAAATTATTAAATTATTAAATTAAATAAAACATTTAAAAAAATAAATAAAAAAATAAAAGTAATATATAAAAGTAAAAATATAAAATATTGTTTAAAATTAAATTTAAATTTAAATCGGAAATAAATTTAAAAGTTTAAAGTAATATATTTTTATTTTATTTTGTTTAAATTATTAAAAAAGTAAAATAAAAATAATTAAAAAATAAAAAAAAATTATAATTAATTATAAAACGGTAATTTATATAAAAATGTAAATATAAAATATTATATTTATTTTATTAATTTATTTATTAATTATTAAAAAAATGTAAATTAATTTAAAGTAAATTAAGGTTTAAAAAGTTTATTTTTTTAAATTTAATCGATATTAATATTAAAATTTATAAAAATATGTAAAATATTTAAATTAAAAAAATATTTAAAATAAAAATTAAGAAGTATTGTTGGAAATATTATAAAAATATAAATAATATTTTAACGAAATATTAGTTAAAAAAATAAGGTTTAATTGTGTTTATTAAGTAAGTTTATTAAAAAGTAATAATTATAAAATAAAAAAAATATATTTTTTATTTAAATAAATATTTAAATTTTTTTTATTAATTAAATTAAATTTTAATTTAATATTAAGTTTTTTAAATATGTTTTAATAAAGATTATTTATAATTTTTAATTTAATTTAATTATAAAATAATAGTGTAAATTATAATAAATTTTATAAATTAAATAATAATTTAATTTAATTTAAGTAAATATTTTTTTAAAAATATTTATTTAAATTAAACATAAAAAAGAAATTTAATTTTAAATAAAATATATTATATAATTAATATAATTAAATGTAATTAAATATGGTTTTATAAAAATATACAAATTAAATTAATAATATAATTAAATAAGTTTTAAATTTAATATATTTAATTTAATTTATAAAATTTATTAATAAATTATTTATTTTTAATATTAAATTTATAACGTTATTTTAAAAAAAATAAAAAAAATATTTATTTTATAATAAAATAAAAATTATAATTAAATTAAAAAATATTATTTTTATTAAATAAATAAATTTAATTAATAATAAATATAGTTTTTAAATTAATTTATTTAATAAAAATATTAAAAATATTTATAATAAAAAAGTTTAATTTTTAATAATAAAAAAATGTTTTTAAATTATAAATTAATATTTTATTTATTATACTTACTTTTAAACTTATTATATTATTATAAAAAAATAAACGTTTATAAAAGGTAAAATTTAAAATGTTTATTAATTTAACCGTAGTTATTTTTATAAATTTAAATAATAATATATTTTTATGAAAATTTAAAAAAAATTATATTAAATAATTTAAAAAAATATTTAAAAAATCAAATATTAAATATTTAAAATTAAAATAAAATAAAATTTTTAACTTATATAAAAAAAACTATTTTTTTAATCTTTTAAAATAACATTTTATTTTTTTTTATATTAACGTTTTAATTTAATAAAAAACATGTTAAATCTTTTTAAACGTATTTTTTTATAAAAACTTTTATTTAAAAGTTTTTTAATATTTTATATATTATTAAACGGTTATTTTTTATATTTTTACCGTATTTTTACCTTACTTTTACCGTATTTACCTTACTTTTACTATACTTTGCTGGTTTACTTGACATGCATTATACTGCATCTGTGGAGATACGTCTTGAGTCTCGAAATATCGTTGGTTCATGTAAAAGTCAACACGAAAATAGGGGGCAGCATAGCAACACTCAAATTAATCCGGAACAATTCCGCAATCATGCTTATTAGATCCGCCTGCATCTACAACGTCGATCGGTGTCAATATTGCGGTGACCCGGCCCGGGTCAGGATCAAACCAACACATCCGCGCGTAAAAACGTCGAAACCAACAGCAAGCCGTTTTCTAAGTTGTTTACCAATTCGCAGCAACGAGTCAAGGCCCTGTCTTAAGACCTGAATAAGTCTTAAGCGTTGCAAGACAAGATCGCGGAGGCGGAAAAGGAGTTGCAGTTTGTATGGGGTCGTTATGATGTGTGTCGCTCAACTGCCTCGCTTGACTTTACATCCGAATAAACCGCCAACATCCCATTATTACGCTGATAGCTTTCTTAAAGCCAGACCGACGCTCAAGACAAGTTTAGGGACTTAATCGGGAATTTCATCGATATTGATTCATTCTAACGTCCTAATACTACGTATCGGCTACGTGACAATACTTTTCAGTCTTCGAAAATCCGGTCCAACTCAACAAGTTTCTGCTCCATTTCCTTTTGCTCGACCGCAGACGCTTTTAACATCTCGTATATTTTAACTTCAAAATCCTTAACCTTCTTTTTCAGCTCGTCGCCTTTTGCGATAATTTCCCTCAGCTCGGCCTCCGACATGAAGCTTCCTATCTTTTTTAGGGCGTTGCAATATATATCCCTATTCGTTCGGACGGCTAGGGACTCCTCGATATTCGTCATGAACCACGGGCGATCGATCCAGACGTGCTTCTTAGTTTCAAAGTATATAGTCTTGTTGTCATCGATTAATGTTGACGATGTTCCGGGCTGGGCGACGTTGAGGCCGTTGATCGTGACTAGCGACTGTGCGAGCACCGTCACCAGCATCTCGGCTAGCGGGATCTGGGACTCCTCCCACACCATGACCATAGGGATAGTGTGAACGATCGGTTTAAGCCCTATGTAGCGTATGCAGGATACTAACAGCTTCAGGGTGTTGGATGACCCTGACATGTTGCTGTAGTCGGGATTGTGCTGCAGCAACCTCGAAGGAACTCGACAACCGCACCCGACATAAACAGGACACGAGAGCTGGTGGACTTCCCCGTCAAAACTTGCGTCCGTGCGCCTGCCGAGCATAGCTATGAGCTCGTCCAGATTGCCAATCTTTCCCTTTGAGCATCTGGGTTGGGTATAGTCGTCTCCTACTTGCCACTTATCCTTATCGAAAAGCATCACGTTGTCGATGGCGAGAGCTTTGTTCAGGGCCGACTTCTGTGCGCGGGACAGCTGGTCTTGGCTGAACGCGTCCTTTATTTCGTCCCAAGCCTCCCAGGCGGTTTTGTAGTCTCGTAGGCAACCGATAATCTGCTCGATCTCGTTGCGACTTAAGAAGGACCCGCGGCGATCCTCGATCGAGATGCCCACTACGTAGGTTCCGGGTCCGTTCTGCCTGTAAATATTTTCCCAGTTGGGCGAGTCCTTATCGTATAAGTCGTGTGGCAGCGTTCCCAGGAGAAGGGATCGGAGAGTCTTCCTATCTAGGGTATGAAATAGGATGCGAAGGTCGTTGTAGGCTTCCCCTCCCTTGTCTTCGAAGGCTTCGACGGTCTTGCTGCTGGGGACGGCGCTCTGCTGGCGCCACTCTTTTGCCATATCAACTACCATCGGGAATACGCTGTCGAGCGCGGCGCCGTTGTCCAGGCTTTCTACGATCTGCTTGGCAAACCTGTCGCAGACGGGTGTCTCCGCGCAGACGCCGGCACGCACCTCTTCGGAATCCATAATATTTGACAGGTATCGTAACTGCTATAAATGTTGTAAAGGTCAAGGAGACGTCAAAATAAAAAAACGTGAGGAGAGGAAACAGTTGCTTATCAAACTACGTACAGTGGAATTGGTACGCAGGTGGGCCAGATTTTAAAACCAGCCCAACCACATCTTCCTATGTCGAGAAGTACGTACCTAGGTATCATATACTTACAACATATATATCGTCCAATACTTGTACCTACGCCTTGAAGACCCTATCCGCGTCTAAGCTGGAAGAAGTTTATAAGGAGAAACACAACATACTTGAGTGTCGCCAGGCTCTACTACGGGATACGGGCAGATTATAAATTACGAATTAGTGAGACTCAGACTTGGGTTGGCAAATCGTTCATTGCATGGTCCCCCCCTAAACTATCTATAGCTACTAACATTAGACACTTGTCGTGCTATCCTTTTTCTCCTTTTCGGTTTTCAGCGCGACGCGAAGCTTGAGTCAAGGAGACTCGATTCCATTCCTAAAGCAAAAGCAAAGACGTTGATAACTAATCTACTCGTCGTTAGGCGTTCAAGTACTCATATATTTCATTATCGAGCTCCTCGGCCGTCTTCTGGTTTTGCTTAGTGCCGGTGCCGGTATCGGTGTCGGGCTTGGAGCTGGCGTTGCCGCTACTCTCCTGCGGCGCTGCTCCGGCAATTGCGGCCTTCTTCTCATCCCGAGCACGGTGAAGTTTTACCAACTCCCTAACGGGAAGCCTCGCGTTGAGTCTCGCGAGCCTCTGTGCTCGCAAGTCGAACGTCATAATCCCCATGGGCTTAAAGACGTTGTTGTTGGCTCGGAGGTGGCTTTCGAGGATGTTGGTGGTGACGCGATGGTACGCCTCCTCGCTAGTGATGTGATATTCATCCTTGCTAGTAACTGCGGCGGTGGTTGTTCTGCCGCCGAAAGTATTGAAGTTGGTCGTTCGGTCTTCTGGATCGTCGCGGAGCCACAGGTCGGTAGCGACTCCGTTGCGAACTTGTCGGCCCACTTCCGACATGCTGACCGACTGGACAGTGGCAGCGTGGCGCTTCGCTGCTGGGGCCTCAGCCGGGCCAAGAACCAGGGCGTTGCTGGTCTTGTCGTTGGCTTTGGCATTGGCGTTATTCTTGTCGCCGCTGCCGCTCTCCTCGTTGTCGTCATCGTCTCTCTTCCTCTTCTTCTTACTATTTTTGATAATCTCGTCGAGAGACGCGCTGAGGCTAGACACGGGACGAGGTTTGTCGGGGTAAACGACGCGGTCTCCCTCCTTCTCCGGCATTTTGACGCGTGATAAAGGGGGGGAACGGGGGGTATGGTTATTGTGATGATGGTTATGATGGGGACGTTGTTGGAAGAGTTGTTGTTGTGGGAAAAAAGAAAAAGAACTGTGGGCAGACTTGCAAATATTATCACGAGGGTGGGGGCTAAGCGAAGCTGTAGGTACTTCAAGATGCACGTTTAGGGGGTTGCAGGTCTTATAGCAGCTTCAGCGCACTTACGAGTACGTACTCGTACGTACTTACCAATAGAGGAACAAGGCTATCCGCTTTGGGTTATACCTATGTCTGGTGAAATTCCGAGATCGATCTTGAGCTGTGATTACAATACGTCTTCGAATCTAACATCGTAGGGTTAGATGCCGTTTACCTTTATTGGTAAGGGGTTGGTCACTGCGTGATACTTCTCAGGTATAGAAATCCTCGTGCATTGAAGCCTTCTAGATAGCTTTCGACATGCTTCCACATCAGGCTCTGTAAGGATAAAGGAGCATCCTATCATTCTGTCCAAACCATCACTAGACTGTCCTGAACCAGACCTTATATCCATCTAAGCATTTATACTGTGTTTATGAACATGGAGTCCGAGTCACTCTCGAAGAACGAATTGCCAACTCGATGGATTGATGGCAGACTTTGTCGAGTCTCCTAAAAAAGGCCTTAGCTTCTATCTTTGAGTGAGATATTCTGAACGTCACCTCAACTGTACTTTCAGCCTCCATGTAAGAACCAGAGCTAAACCTCGTAAGTTCAGTACCTTCCTTGGAGACTAGATACGTATTCCATATTCTCAGTAAGAGATAACTCTATGGACTTTATTTTCCTTGAGTCGGTTTTAGAGTATATTGCAGATATGGGTAAAAGCCCACAAGTGTGTTAAACCTTCCGAGTATCCAGATTAAATTTCTGGAGGGCTCAGGTCTCCGCCATTGTCCACCAGAACGTTAGTATGTTAGGGAATCCTGCTATTAGTTCTACGTCTAGTCCTAGACCTATGTCAAGGTCTCCATTGATGTAGACTTCGTCATTAATGTCGAAGGCTGAAGTTGACATGGAACCAAGCCTTACTTCATCTACACAACTAGATAGTGAGTCTGGACAAAGCCCATCTATGTACGAGTACTCCAGATCATTCAACATGTCAGAGTCGCCCATATTGTCTGATATGAATGTTGTCTCTACATATCCTCCCTTAAAAATAACAAGACCTGCGGCTGAGTCAAAGCATTCGAAATCCGAGTACTCGCTCTAGGACTTATCACTGTACATAGACACGTATAAGTCGTCCACAAAGGCATTCGGGGTTATCTTGTGCAAGACAGATGTATGTATGGATTTGCATTCCCGTAAAACATTAAGATATGCTTTGAACAACGTCGAGGTTACGCCTAGAACATTGTGGGCCATAGATTCAAGTTTTCTCGGGATTTTAGATAAAACATCTAGAACAAAGGAATAAACACCCCTAATTAGGTCAAGGTTCCTTGTAAAATAACGATGTAATTTCCATACTGTTTGGTTCTACCCTGTGACAAATTTCTAAGATACTGGGAAGCAGGGATTCCAACCCGCAGTACACTAAACCTTCTGGGTTCACCTACAACCTGAGAAGTTGTTCTTACAACTTTCCCAAGGTGCACATGGGGCTTTACTCCAGTGACAAAAATCTACATACATCCAAGGGGCAGTTCGGGCATTGCCTTATGACTGTATGCGCTATATCCGCAGATATGGCCTAATGTTATATAAATGATACGTAAATCTATTATAACTATAATATTTGTAAAATATTAAGACCAAATATACCTTATTTTAATATATTTTAAAATATTTAATTTAATTTTGAAAAATTACTTGCGATTAAACAAATACTTATAATATTTATTAATATAAAATTAACTTTTTTATTATTTATTTTAATTATAACCTTTTTATAATTTATTATTATTATAATTTTAATTAAATATAATTTTTTTAAAAAAACCTTTTTATAATAATTATCGGTTAATTAAAATTTTATATTTTATATAAAAATAATATAACCAATTATTATAATTAAACTTTTATAATTAAATAAAATATTATTATATATATATTTAATTTAAAATATTTTTAATAAACTTTAATAATATAAATGTAAAATTGTAAAATATTATTAACATAAAAATTTTAATTAATAATTTTACAAATATAAACATATTAATTGTTATAATATTTAAATTTTATTATAAATTAAATTATTTAATTTTAACTTTTTGTATTTTTCTTTTTTAAACTTATTACCAAAATTTTATAAAACTTTAAAATTAATTATTTTTTAACTATTACAATTTTAATAACAAAATATTTAAACTTATTAATAATTTTAAAAATTATAATTAAAAAAAGAATTTACCGATATTAAAATATAAAAAAATATATATTGATTTAATTATTTTAATTTTTAAAATTTATAACCGTATATAAAATAAAATAAAAATTAACATTTTTTTTATTTAAATTATAATATTAAATTAAATCTTAATTATTATTAATTAAATACAATTTAATAACCGTAATAAAAATATAATTAATTAAATTATTTTTAAACTTTTTAATTTTTATAATTAATTTAATATTTGGTATAAATATTAAATAATTATTTTAAATAATAATAAATTTTAAATTAAAAAAACTAAAAACGTTTTTAATTAACGTATAATAAAATATTTAAATAATAAACAATTTATTAAACATAAAAAAATATTTTTTATTATTTTTAATAAATTTAAAAATATTAAATTTATTATTAATAAAATTTTTTAAATTTTTTAAAAAGTATTATTATCCGGGTTATGTTTTAATTAATAACCGGGTTATGTTTTATTTTTTTCGAGATTACGTAATACGCTTTTATATTTTGTTAATTAATTAAACATTTAAAAACGATTTAAATAAATATGTACTTTAATACGTACATTTATATACATTAATGCATATATTAATGTTAATATATTTATTTTTTAATTTAAATAACTTTTTTAATATAATTATTGTTTTTTTAAAACATATATTATTAAATAATTTATAAAAAAAAAAAATAATACCGATTATATTATATTAACCATTTAATTCGATTTTATATGTATAAATAAATATTTTACAATTGTTAATATATAATAATACGGTTAAAGTTTTAAAATATTATACATAATTTTATTATTTTTTATAAATTAAATAAATTAGTTAAAATGATATAATTAAAATTATAATTTTTTTAATTTTACGTGTTATTTAACGATATATGTTTTAAAAAAAAATTTATATTAAAAAAGTTATTTAAATTAAAAGATAAATATGTATGTAAAAATATATGTATAAGTTTAAAAGTTAAAATGGTGTAAATTAATTGGCCGAAAGATGTAAAAAACGCATCACGTGATCTTGAAAAAAATGAAATATAACCCGGTTATTAATTAAAACATAACCCGGATAATAATGTTTTAAATAAAACGTTAAAAATAAATTTTATTTAAATTTAAAATATTAAATTAATTTAAATTAAATAATATATTTATAAAATATATTTTTATTTTAATAAATGTATTTTAAAACGGTTATATAATATAAAATAAATAATTAAATTATAATATAATAAAACACCGGTTATATAATTATATTATATAATTAAAGTTATATTTATATACACCGTTTTAAAATTAACATATATAAATATATATAAATAAATATTTTTTATTTAATAAATTTTCCATTTTTTTTATTTAATTAAATATAATTAATTAAATCATTTTATTTAAATTACTTTATTATTTTTTACTTTTTATATTACATAATATATAATAATATTATTATTATTTTAACATTAATTAATAATTAATTTATAAATTAATTATAAAATAATAATGAAAACTTTATTAAAATTTTATCGTAATTTAAAATAATAACACTAAAAAAAAACATTATAATTAAAAAAATATATATATAATAACTTTAAAAATATTAACATTAATATAAATTAAATTAAATAAATAATTATAAAAATTTTAAATATATATTATATAAAAAGATTTAACATATATAATAATAATAAATGTAATAAAAATCTTTAAAATAAATTTTAAATAAATTTTAACGGTTAAAATATAATAATATTTAAAAAAATTTAATATAATTTAAAAAATATATATAAAAAATATTTTGTAAAATATAAAATTTATATACTTAAAAATAATATAAACGTTTAAAAATTATATAATATATTAAATGCCAAAATTCTTTTAATATATCCGAAA
This sequence comes from Daldinia loculata, assembly GCF_022478755.1. Classification (NCBI taxonomy): domain Eukaryota; kingdom Fungi; phylum Ascomycota; class Sordariomycetes; order Xylariales; family Hypoxylaceae; genus Daldinia; species Daldinia loculata. The sequence goes on from NW_026054993.1 coordinate 10,280, forward strand.
TAAAAAGTATTAAAAATAATAAATAAATATTAATTTAAATTTATTTTAATATTAAATTTAAAATATTTTATATAATTAAAAAAAAAACAAATAAATTTATTATATTAATAAAAATATTAATAATATTAAATTAACTAATAATAAAAACATATTTAAATTTATTAATATAATTTATAAAATTACCAATTAATAAAGAAAATTAATAATATAATAAAAAAATAATTAAATAATAAATAATTTATTAAATTATATAAAAAAATTAATATTATATTTAAAAGTAAAACATAAATATATATTATATAAAAAATTATTATTTAAAACGTTTCGATAATTATTTTTATATTATTTAATAAAAGGATTATATAAATTTCCATTTTTAATAAATTAATTATAAAAATTTTTACTTTTAATAAATTAATTATATAAACTTTATTACTTAATAAATTAATTAAATATACCTTTTTTTTAATAAACAATTAATTTAATATTTATTTACCATTAATATAAAATTATTATATAATTATATATTATAATTAATAAAAAAAATATTAAAATTAAATAAATTAATTTTAAATATATTAACTTTAAATATAAACGCATTAACTTTTACAAAAACAATATTAATAGTTAATATATTAACCGTTAATAAAAAAATACCAACTATATTAATTATATTAATTTTTTTAATTTTAAAAATATTAATATTTTATAAATCATTTTTTTTATATTAACTTTTTTTATATTAATTTTTTATATATTAATTTTTAATATAATATTATATAAACTAATATTTTAAAAATTAATTTGTTATAAATATTTATTAATTTTATTAAAATATATAATTATAATAATAATAAAATTAAAATAAAAAAATATAATATATTAAATAAAAAAATAAAAAGATTTAAAAATATATATAATAAAAATAAAATAAAAAAACCTAATTATTATAAAACGTTTTATATAATATTAAAAAAATATATATTATAATATTATTATAATTATTTTATAAAAAAAAAATCAATTTTTTAAAAAATAATTATTTATTTTAAAAATATATAAATATATATATATAAATTTATAATAATAATTATTTATGATATTATAAACAAAAATTTAAATAATATTTTAATAATATATTTTAAAATATTTATTTTAAAAATTTAATATATATATAAAAAAATAATAATTAATTATATTAATAAATATTATTTAATGTAAAAAATATTTAACGTTATATAAAAATATTTAATAGTTAATAATATATTAATCCGTTTAATAATTACATATAATAATTTTTACTGTAAGTATAATAAAATATCCGTACGGATTAAGTAATAAAAAAATAACGTAAAGAAAAAAATAATAATAATATAAAATAAAACTATTATAATGATTATTGTTTTATTAATTAATTAATGTTCATGTAAAAATTATGTGTGTAAATGTTATTTAAAAAAAATTGCTTTTTATATAAAAAAAAGTTATATATTACCACGTGACTATTTTTACGTAATAATATTTTATCATTTACGTTAAATTTTAAAATATAATTAAACTTATATAAAAATATTAAACTTAAAAAAATTAAATAATAAAAATAAATATTTAATATTAAATTAATTAAATATATTATTATATTAACAAAATTTTTAATTAATGTTATAAATAACTTTTAATTAATTATTAAAGTAAATAATTTTAATATAAACTTTTTTATTTTATATAAAAAGTTATATATATATATATTATAAATAATTATTTTTTTAAATTAATGTAAGTTTTTATTTTAAAATTAATTTTTAATTTATATTATTTAATTAATAATTATAAATTTTAATTTATATTTAAAATAAATATTATATATTATTTTAAATTTTAAATTTATAAATTAATTAATTATTTATTATATATTTATTTATTTATTTATTTATTTATTTATTTATTTATTTATTTATTTATTTATTTATTTATTTATTTATTTATATTTTAAATAATTAAAATATAATTTTTAATATTTTTTAATAAAATTATCCCGGTAAATATTAAATTTAATAATTATTTAACGATTACCGATTAATATATTTAATTTTATATATATGTTAAATAATGTAAAATATATATTATATAATAATTTATTTATTAATTATTACATTAACGAGGTTTTTAATTAACGTTATAAATAATTTTTAATTAACCATTAAAATGGTTAATTTTAATGTAAACTTTTTTACCTCGTATAAAAAACCACACACATACATAATAAATAACTGTTTTTTTAAAGTAATTTAAGCTTTTATTTCGTTTAATCGTTTTATTTAATATCCATTTAACATTAATTAAATTAATAAAAACTGTAATAAAAAAAAGTTAAAATAATAATTATAAGTTTTTTTTAAATGATTTTAAACCCGAAGTTTTTAAATTAAATTACGTGTATTTATGCCATGTAATACATGGTTTATATGTTTATATTTATAAATTATAAATAAAACATTTAAAATTTTTAATTTAAAATAATATACCGTTATAAAAGTTTTAACGTTTTTATTAATAATAAAGTAAAAACGTAAGTTTAAATTAATTTAAAAATATTATATAATATTTTATTTAATAAATTAAAAGTTTAAATTTTCGAGTTTTAAAATTAATTAAAACTATTGTATTATAAATAAAAGTACGTTTTATTAATAATTAATAATATATTATAATATTAAACTTTAAAAAATTAAAAGTTAAAATAAATTAATATTATAAAAAGCTTTAAAAATGTTAAAATATTATAATTTAAATAATTTCATTATATATAATTATTTAAAAAATATGTTATATATAATATATAAGTTATAATTATTATATAACGATTATAACGTTATTTTTTATGTTTAATATAAAATGATTTTAAATTTAAAATTACGTAATAAAATATTTTATAACCAAGTTTTATAACATTATATTTTTTTAATAATTATTTTATAAACCATTTATTATAATTATTATTAATAATATTTATTATTAATAAAAATTATTAAATATTATATAAATATTTTAAAGTTTATTTTATAATTAATATAAAAAGTAATATTAATGTTTAAACGTTTAATTTTAAAGTTATTTTTTTAAACCGGATTTTTATAATAAACTTTTAATTAAATTTTTATAATAAATTATATAAAATTTATATAATAATATTATAATTTAATAAAAAATTAAAAAACATATTTAATATATATTTTATAAAAATTATAATTATATATATATATATAATTTCCTTTTTTTATTAAAGTTAAAATATTATATTTTAATTATTTTATAATTTTTATTTTTAATTAAAAAATTTTTTTAAAAAATTATTTTATTATATTTAATTATTTTATAAATAGTTAATATTTATTATTTAAAATTTATTTTATATATATAAAAAAATTTTATTTTTAAATTAATTAATTATTATATTAAATTATTAAATTTTTTATAAAATTTATTTTATATTTAATTAATATTAATTTTTTATAATTTATTTTAAATCGTTAAAATTTTACGTTAAATATAACATATAAATTAATTATTTTATAATTATTTAATATTTATTTTATACTTTTATTATTTTAATAAATATTATAATAAATTGCGTTTAAATTTAAATAACATTAATTTAATAGTAAAAAAGGTTTTATTTAAATAATAACCATATCGTTTAATTATAACCGGGTGTCACGTAAAAGTTACATAAATATTACATGTATTTTTATATAATTTTATTAACATATATATGTATTTTTTATTTTAACTTTACGTAATTTTTAATTGTTTAAAATGTACGTTTTTTTATTAAATAACTTTATATTTAATTAAATAACTTTATATAATATTGTTTTTTAATTAATTAATTAATTGGTTTTATATATATAATATATATATATATATATATATATATTAAAAATCATTTAAAAAACTTTTATTTTTAACTTTTTTACGTTTAAATAAATATATGTAACCAAGGAATAATATTATTTATAATTAAATTTAAAGGTTTTATATTATAATTAAATTAAATTAAATTAAATCGATTTAATTAAATTGAATAAAAAGTTGTATAAAAAGCTGTAAAAAAAAGCGTAAAATAAAGTGCGAGATAAAGGTATTACCAAACAAGCGGTGTAAAATTTAACCAATAAAAAAACGCGCATTTAGTTAAAAAACGTTGTGTAAAAATTGTAATGTATGTTTAAAAAAAATGAAAATAAGGTATAAAAAAATACTAAAAAAATTATATGGTAAAGTACGTACTTGTGGTTTATTTTATTTTAATTATAATTATTGTTTAAATAAAACCTTTTTTATTACCGAGTTAATGTTACTTTTAAATTTTATATATATATATATATTTTTAAATAAAAAATAAATAACATTATAATGTAATAAATAATTAAAACATTATATTACCTGCGGTAAAAATAAACGTAAACGTTTTTTAAACATTTTTAAACGCGGTTTAACGTTATAACACGTGACTTTGTGGGATAAGCGGTTAAATTCGGAAAAACGATATAAAAAAATAATGGATTTTAATATTTTAATAATACCGGGTAAGTTTTACGGGAAAGGTTATTTTGTAACGGCGAAAGTTAAATTGTTATAAAATAAATATTTTTAAAAAAAAACTACCCGGTAAAAAAAAAGTTGGATTGGTATAAAGTAAGTATAAAGTAAATGTCCGAAAAAAGTTACCCGGTAAACTGTTACTTTAAATGTTAGTACGTTCCCGGGTAAGTCCGGCGGGAAGACTTACCCTGTAAACGATTATATTAAAAGACGCTCCCGGGTACATAAAGAGATGACATAAGCGATGACATAAGCCTTGCTAAAAGTCGGGCTCTTGTGGTCCCCACGGGGGGACCGCCGGTTCTTTTAAATAAAGTTCGCACCCGGCATTTCGTGTCTAGCGTTAACCTTATTTTTAAGCTTATTCAAACGTGTGCAGCGTCTCCAATTTCTTTACCTCCCTTAGTGTAATTGGCACCTCGTCTTTCAATTCCCTTCCCATCCGGACTGATCAGCATATGAGGTATCAAGTCTTTTACCACCCCACACGAATTGCTATTGACAGCTAACGCGTATACAAGCAAGCAGGCCGACTCATCCGAATTCCTTACGCGGTCCCCGAACTACGCTCCACAGCCATTGCCTCTTCATCCAACTCCGGTTGCCGAACCTCTATCGCGACGTAGTCCAAAGATTATTAGATTGGAATCTAAGTTGGCTAGTCCACGATTGTCTCGGATACACAGAGTTGAGTGGTCAAGGGACTGCATTCAGGTACACGGTGTCTTGGCGTGGAATGTATATAAGGACACCTCCTACAATTGATAAACCAAGTCAATATACAACATACAGCCCATATGCCGTATCTTTCAGCGCGCGACTTCTCGCAAGGTTCCCGTGAGATGTATCGGAAGATCCCGGTGGAAGGTCTTTGCAATTCAGATCATCTCGTCCATGTTCGGATACACGACTTCTCGGGTGCAGCTCCCCATCGTAGGCTTCTCTCCTATGAGACGTGGTCCGAAGGTATTGTTCGAAGGCTTTTGGAATCTAGATTAGCTTGTTGGTGATCGGATGTGCGACTTTCGCTCTCGAGGGTGTTTTGCCAATCAATGGTCACTCCGGGATGTATATAGCTAGATATTCGTGGAAGGAAGCTTGACCGTGTACGCACACTCTCGGGGCTTTATCTGCTGCGTGGAAGACATCGAACACGAAACTACAAATGGATGCGATTTATGTAACACGAAGACTACACCCTCAAGTAATTGCCACATATCAAGAGGTATCCCCGTATTCGTAAGCGTCTCAATTTGCGTATGAGGTTTGGAACGACGTAGACACCACAGTACGCATTTACCGACACTCTCCGAGCACAAAGAAATCCCTCGAGCAATATGCATTCGTATGCCTTTTGTAGCCTTGTTGATAACTTGTCGCTTCGATTTTAGAAAGCCCTTTTGATAGTCCTTTGAATAGGCGTCTCGTATCTCCTCCGACCCTCCGAATTTAACCTCGTCGTCGATGTTATACAGTCTTTGGCCGCACAAGGCATATTTCGTAGCCTCTCGTTCGGATTACCTCGCTGCAACGATTCTCATCTTACGTGGACCAACTCGGCTGTCCGTTTCTCTTAAGCGACCTGGTCCCTTAATAGCCTAATGGACAGTACGACCACCTAAATAACTTGTCACCAGCGTTACAGCTATGCTTTCGATTCCGCGACAACCGTGACCTCTCGATAGACTCGTATTCCCAAGTAACATATCACCACGTCTTGCGCTAGTATCGAGGCCATACACCCATACGGTCACATAATCGTCAACGCATACACTGGTGATCGTCAGCCCGATACTTGCAATGCAGATGCTGCCGTCGGACTACTTTTAGCGAGCCAATCGACATTGTGGAACATAAGCTCAAAGCAGAATGAATCGGACTAAACGCCTGATCAACGAGTTTCACGAGTCAGATAATAACTTGACCTGACTTGGGCCTGGCCTGACTTAGCCTGGATAGATCCTTTTTTAGGGATATTTATCCGAGTCGAGCGCTAAATCTTTTTATTTGGTATGTTATACGAATATTTTTAAGGCAATATTATTGGTTATTGGTAAAGGGTTTAGGTGAAATACGTTAGGTGGCTAACATGGCTAAGTGTGGTTTTATAAAGCTACACAGGCCAAGTCGACGATACGGCTAGGTAAGCCCTCAAATCTAATATATCTGACTTGACCTGACTTGTGGAACTCGCTGCGCCTGATCAGCTGGCCGCCACGAACAAGCCGTTAGCACAACACTAACCGTCTACACGGCCAAGACCTCCATACACGACGACCCACATACAAACCAGTACTCCCGCGACGCGAGCAGTATTATTCTTACGGTGTGCCACGACTTTGGTTTCGTAGCTTGCCTGATCTTAACGAACTCGATAGCATTGTCACTTGGAGCGTTTATAAGGTCTAAGGCCAATAGAGACCGGGAAATATTTCGAGCGGGGCATTCCAGACAGATGAGACCTATCAGTCCCAATGCTAGAAATGCCTTGGCGATTCCACCGAATATTCTGCCAAATCCTGATGTGGAATCTCCGTTGATCCGTACGGCCTCAAAATATTCCTTGGCCGGTACACGACCCAGTATGCTTCGGGGACTTTGACGAAGTATGTGTTCACATCTAGCATTGCGCGTCTAGATCATGTTGCGATTTGCCCCCACTAGGGTGCTCCCTCGGCCAGTAGTTCTCCGTACCGGGTGAGCAACTCGACATCGAGATTGGGTGTTTTGGCTGGGTGTTGGGTTTGGTGTATTATCGAAGGTGACATCGGTCAGTTTCCCGAATCCGTGTATGCTGGTGAGGCCGAGATGCACACCGTGGTCAGACGAGCGTCAGAACACTTAAGCTTGGCGAATGAGCAGCAAGCGGAATTATGCGGTCTGTCGAGACTGAGGTTGAGGTCACTGGTTTGGCCACGTCTTGCCCGCGAGCTACAACTACCGTAAGGATATAGCCATCACACCCCTACACCACCAAAGGGTAGATTGTTGTCAATTCGAGATACTGACGATGCTATCTTATAAGGACTGTATCATGACAATTACTATCATACCGCGTATTGAACGCATGCCATACTGACACAGATGAATACAATTCCAGTGACGACAAGTAACAACCCGACGCTCAATGTCCACGTCCATACCTGGATGCTACATCGCAGTTGCCATGTCAAACGGCAATTCCGCTTACAGTTTAATAGTAAAGCATTTACAGATATGTCGATGTTATTAAACAGTTAATATGCATAATTAAGTAATAATTAAAACAATATTAACATAATTTTTAATAATTTAATTATATATTATATAAATTGTAAAAATGCGTAAAATATTTATTTTAAATGATTTTAAATTAAATTTTTCGATATTTAATTTAAAACAAATATTTTCAATAATTTTATTAATTTTATTATTAAATTTATCGATTAAATCCATATATTGTAAATTTTTAAAAATGTTAAAAATAACCGTAATATTAAAGTAATAATAATGTTATTATGTATTACATAATATAAAAAATAAAAAATAATAAAGTAATTTAAATAAAATGGTTTAATTAATTATATTAAATTAAATAAAAAAATAAAAAATTTATTAAATAAAAAAATATTTATTTATTTATATATAAGTTAATTTTTAAACAATATATATAAACATAATTTTAATTATATAATATAATTATATAACCGGTATTTTATTATATAATATTTACCAGTTATAAAATTTACCGGTTTTAACGCATTAATTATAATAACAATTATAATAATAATTATAATTAAATTATATAAATATAAAAAAAAACAAAAAAATTTAAATTATTATATTAAAATTTAAATATAACGCATTTTATTTTATTAATATATATTATTAATTATATTATTAATTATATTATTAATTATAATAATAATAATTAATGGTATTATTTATTATAAAATAATTGTAAAGTTTAAAATTATAATATAAAAACGTAACGTTATATAAATATATAAAAGGTTTAAATAAATAAATATAATATTTAATTATTTATTATTAAAGTTTTATTGTAATAAACGCTTAAATTTAAATTAATTTTAAATTACGTTTTATAAAATAACATTTTTATAATTTAATATATAATTAAAAATCGCAAATAATTTAAATTAAAAAAAATTTATAAATAAAAACTTAATTAATAATTTAAAAATCGAAACTTTATAACAATTTTATTAAAAAATTAATACGTATTTTTACGTAATTTAAAATTACGTAAATAATATATAACATTTATTAAAATAACCGTTTATAAATTTACAAGTTAATATTACGTATGTATTTTACGTAATTTTAATAATTACTTTATTAATTATTTATTAATTATTTACGTAATAAAAACTATTAAATTAATAATTATTTAATTATAATTAAAAAAAATTTTTTGTAATATATAATTTTAAATATTATTTAATAAATAACCATGTAATTATATATAATATACAACTTTAATTATTATTTAATTAATAATTAAATAATTATATATAATTATAAATAATACGTGACTTTAAATATTACATGGTAAATAATTATATAATTATAATAAAATTATTAATATAATATATAATAATAAAGTTTAAAAAAATAAAAAAAAAATAAAACAAAAAGTTATTTAATATAAAAAAAAGTAAAAAAGTATAAAAGTAAAAAAAGTAAAAAAAAAGTAAAATATATATATTTAATTAAAATGTATAAATTAATTACGTAAAATTTACTTGGTTAAATACGTATTTATTTTACGTTTTATATATATATAATTAATTATTTTACTTTTTTTTCATTTATTACTTTAAAAGTTTTTAATTAATTATTTAACAATAATTTTAAATTATAAACTTTTAAATTAAATAATAATAAAATTAAAATATATTTATATTAAAAATATTAAAATTATTTAATTAATTAATTAATAAATTTAAACATAATTTATTAACATTTCCACTTTTTTTAATAATATACTTTTTAAATTTTATAATTTAAATCGTTTAATTTTTAATTTCGTTATTATTATATACCATTTTTTTTAAAAAATATACGTAATTTAATTATTATAAATTTTATTTTATTATTACCGTAAAACTTAAAACACACTTTTTGAAAAATGCACGTAATTTAATTAATTAAATCTTTAATTTTATTATTACCGTTAAATTTAAAGTTTACTTTTTTATTAATTATTTAATTAAATTATGAAATAATTATATATATAATTAAATTTAAAAAGTTTAATTAATTAAATTCTTTATTTAATTATTATTAATTTATCATTATTTAATTAATTAAATTAACTTTATTTATACTTTAATTTTTAAATTATATTATTTATTTAAATACGGTGTTAATAAAAAAAACTTTATAATATTTTAATTTATATTTAATAATATTACAAAAGTTTTTTTAATAAATATAAATATATAAATTATACGTTTTTAAAATTTTTATAACATTAAAAGTTATATAAATATAATTTACGTTTTTATAAAATATAAATAATTATATAAAAAGTAAAAGTTTTAAATTATTTAATAAAATTAATTAATATAATACATTTTTTTAAAATATAATCATAAAATTAATTTAATTTTATATTTTTACAAATAACTTTAATAAAAATTTTATTTAAAATTATTTTTTAATTTAATTTTTATAGTTTTTTAACTTTTAATTATTTTATAAAAATTAAAATTAAAAGTTTTATATATGGTTAAATTTTAATATTATATTTAACATGTTTTTTAATTTATTAATTAATGGTTATATAATAATTAAAAAAAAAACTTTATTTTTATAATAAAAAAAAAGTATATACATATAAATAAATGTTACATAAAGTGGATAATTGTGGTTATAACACAATTATTATAACGGTTATAAAAAGTTATAACGTTAATTATAATTATTATATAATTAATTAATTATATAAAAGTTATATTATACGTAATTATATTTTAAATAATTTAAACTTTTATATATTATTTATAATTATTATATATTATTTATAATAATATTATATTTTTTAATAATTATAAATTTAATTTATGTTTAAGTTTTTAATAAAAGTATATTAATAATAAATGTAAATTAAATTTTTTTTTTTTATATAATTATTTTTAAAATTATAATTTTTTATTTTAAATGTTTCGTTTAAAATTTTAAAAAATAATTATAAAACTTTTATGTTTATTATGTTTTAAAATTACATAAAATACGATAAATAATTTAAAAGTAAAATATATGTTACATTTTAATAATATATATGTAATTTTATTTTAAATAATTTTAAATTAAAATTTTAATTTTTTAATTTAAAAAAATGTACTTTTTATAATTATACCATTTTTTAACCAATTTTAACACATATAATCTTTTTAAAAAAAATCAAAACTTTAGTTTAAAATTATTTTAAACATATTTTTTTTAAAAATCTTTTTATAAAAATTAATATTAATATTATTTAATTAATAAAATTATTAAAAATAATAACATTAATATATTATTATAATAAATAATTATTAATTATATAATTATATTAATTTTATTATTAAATTTATTAATTAAATTTATATATTTTAAATTTTTTAAAATATTAAAAATAATTATAATAATTATAACCGGTTATAATATTAATTGTAATAATAATTATAATACGTAATATATAACGTATAATAAAATTATATAAATATAAAAAAATTAAAAAAGTTTAAATAAATAATAATATTATTATTTTTAAATATAAAATAAATTATTTTATATATATTTATAAATATTATTATAAATAATTATTAATATAATATTTTAATATATTTTAAACGTTAAAACTTGTAATATTATAACGTAATATTATATAAATATATAAAAAAACCAAAAAATTTAAATTATTATATGTTTTATTTTATTTATATATATTATTAATTATAATAATAATAATATTATTATTATTATAAAATAATTTTAACGTTTAAAATTATAATATAAAAACGTAATATTATATAAATATATAAAAAATTTAAATAAATAAATATAATATATTATTAACTTTAAATTATTTAAATTAAAATTATTTTATACATTATTATATTATATTAAATTATTAAAAATATAATATTTAATTATTTATTACTAAAATCCTTTTATAATAAACGCTTAAGTTTAAGCCAGTTTTAAACTACATTTTGTAAAATGACATACCCATAACTTACAAATATAAATATACAAGCCATACGTTTTCGAGGCACCTGTAACGCCGTGCAGGCGTAGCCCGCGCCCTTACGAAATGTGGTCTGAGTTTACTGAGATAAGTAGTTTCCACAAGTATGTTGGTGTGAAATTTCCTCAAGGAGCTAAGAGCTGCCTACGACGCAAACCTTTTTAAGGATACCTCAGTCTTTAGCCAAATAACCAGTTCACAAATTGGCTGCAATTGGCCATACAATTAAGTTGAGAACCGGAGAGTAATCTTAGATAAGAACGGTAAGGGAACGCGTGTCTGTAAGGCCAAGGCAAAAATACATCCGAAGAGTTGGACCAAACTTAAACGAACTGTCGACTGTCAAAGTCAGGTAAATGGGCCATGCGTTGTGGCGCAAGTGGCGCAAGTGCCTGGGGCTGATTTTGGTCTAATGCACATTGGATGCAATTTGAATCTAAATCGATCTTACATAAGAGGTACGTACCAATTTCCATACAACCCCGCATCTTTGTCTTGTCCACACTTTTTCCAATTCTTACTCAATCACATTTCTTCCCACACCACCCGACATCACATCTACTCAACTTGTCACTCCTTTGGTCTTTCATTTCGCTCAAACCCTGTTCCATCAATTTCTCGTCTAGGTAAGCCAGCTCGTTTTTTTGCCTTTCTAATCTACTATCTGCATTGATTCGACCTGGTCGGCCAGGCTTGTTGAACACCCTTCGCGTCGCCAGAGACTGCTGGCTAGGATCGCGATACCTCTGACCCTCTCGTACCCCCCAAATTCTAATATCCCAAGGGAGTTAGGTTTCGGGGTGCGACAAAAAGGGGAGGTTTAATTGTCGGTCCTTCACCACAGTCTCTAAGGCGACGTGATTGAATGTTTTTCTCGCTTAGGCCTTCCATGGTTGATGTGCAGAGAAGGAGTAGAAAGGAGTTTTTTCCGAGTCTTACTTAGCGCCGTAGCTAACCCCTTCGGGGGGTCATTTTTAGGTTTCCAATCTTGCATCGCCTTCTTAACTTTGCTACCTTGCTACCCGCGACCAACACACATACCAACCGACCGACCAACCGATTGATATCACACCAACCGACCGACATACCAATCAACATATGGAGTTGCGGGGGAGTTACACTCGGAAGCCATTGGCAGCTGGCTCAGTGTTTGCTGAGTCGGTCTTGTCTTTGCCCGCCGTGGGACAACTTCATATTGATTAGGATGGCGCACGTCGCCCAGGTATTCTCTCATTAACTGTTTCGGCGCTTTTCAATTGTTGATGCAACCGACTAACTCGTATGCAGAACTTTTCGGCGAGCGCAAAGCCGATAGGGAGAACGCACGCCAAATGGCAATTGAATACTGTCAGGTAATTGAATGATAAGTTATCCCTTTAGGTTTCTCCTGGGTGTCGCAAGGCCCGCCGTTAGCTTGCTCGCCCTTCTGCTCCCTGGCCACCATCGAAGTTAGGATGTTGCTCAATGTATTTACAATTGGTAGTCTAGCTCCAGTTGTTGGAATGTCCCCCATTGTCTGATGTCGTACGCCCTGTGCGCAATCGCGACTAATGGTCGCCTTAACCACCAAGTGGAATAGGGATCCCAAGGTGCATGACTTCCAAGTTATGTTAGGTACCTCGGCACCTAACTTTATTGTCGGCCAAAAGCCACCTTGAAACTAACGATATGGCAGCGGGGCGGCATTCCAGAAGGTAAATACCTTTCCCATGGTAGCGTCTAATTTCAGTAAAATGTTTGCTCATCTCTAGAAATATAAAATACATGGCAAGCGCCTACACAAAGGCTATACTTATACACATAGTTAACCTCGTAATTCCTCACATAGATTCCTTTCATAATAACGATACTACGAGACTCATCTGGATGCGTATTACAATTAGTAGTGAGGCAACACGAGTCCATGTATCGCAATACAAAGACGCACACCCTATATGGCCTATTACTTCTCGCCAATTGGGGTCTTCTATCAGACTGATACCCGCGATAAACGCGATACATAAAGTGAATTTCAGGAGAATCGAATTAAATTGAATTATTAACACCTGTCCTTCTATCCTCTTGCAAGGGTGCCGTGTTCTTATTACATTATCGTGGTAGATATGCCGCTAACTTTACCCCTTACCAACTTATATCTTGACATATTCCCGAAAAATGATAAAAACATAGCCCGCTCGAGGCTTCGTACGGCTTGTGTGGTTGTTTTGCTTGATTAAATAATATCTTGTTTAGTTTACTTTCTGATGAGTTTAAACCTTTCATCGCTTGCGACATGGTATCGGCCTTCGGGTTTTAATTAGGTTGATTCATTATCTTTATTGTTTGATAGGGATGTGTTAATGTTTACTGCTTTGCCGAGATTCTCTGCAATCCCTTTTGGGAATATTCTCGCCAGCCCTTTTCGAGGCTTTGGATTGGCAGGCCTTTTAGGCATTGCTTTGTTAGGACTTTTTAACTTTTTGTTTTTTGGAACTTTTAAATTGTGCATCTGCCATTATCTCAGGTGACCTTAGACCCGAAATTTTCGAGGCGGGCTGCGCCCGCTTGCGCCACGCAACGCGTAGTTTGTATGTTTGTACCTGTAAATTATAGGCAAAATATTTAAAAATTTCTGGTTTAAGATTATATAGTATTATAAAGGTCTTTAATGTTTTTATTAATAATAAAAAAATTAAATATTATATTTATAATGATTTAATATATTATAATAATATATAAAATAGTTTTAATTTTAATAATTTAAAGTTTATAATATATTTTTTTTAATTTTTTAATTTTTTTATATATTTATAAAATATTGTTTTTTTATATATTAAATTTTAACGTTTAAATTTTTTAACGTTTTAATTATATTAAATTTTATATAAAATATTTAAATAAAATTTTATCGATAAATAATTGTAAGCTTTTAATCCGTTTTGAAATTTTGTTATGGGAGGTGGGGGCCAAAAAGGGATTGGGGGCCAAAAGGGGGGGGGGCAAAGAAGAAAAAAAAAAAAAAAAAAAAAAAACTGTCCGTCAAATCTTTCCGAAAGAACCGCTCAAACTTCTAAGTCCCAGAGGGAGTTACCCTGTAAAAAAAAAACTTTTTTTTTATTTTTTTTATTTTTTTTATTTTTTTTATTTTTTTTATTTTTATTTTTTTTTTTTTTTTTAATTATATTTATTTTTTATTATTTTTTTTTCATTATTATTTTTTTTTATTTTATATTATTTTTTTTATTTTTTTATTATTTTTATATTATTTTTTTTTATTTTTAAATATCGGTCATTTTTCAAATTGACCACTTGTATGGTTATTGTCATTTTGGTTGATTATGTAAGCATATGGCTGCAAGGCTAGGTGTTGCAAGGCTAAGGGCTAAAGGCGTTAAGCAAATGCATCCAATCAAAATACATTACCGGTGCAAGGGCTAAAAGCGATGCACCCAATCAATCAATTTTAAGGTGCAAGGGTTAAAAGGGATGCACCCAATAAAAACACTCGGGTGGTGCGGGGGCGATGCGGGGTGCGGCCAATCAGATTTGTGGGTGTTGGGGCTTATCAGCTTATCAATTACTTACGTAATTACTGAGGTATTTCGCAATGTATTTCGGGATGTATTTCGGGATGTATTTCGGGATGTATTTCGGGATGTATTTCTTATGTAATTAAAAAAGTTTGAGCGCAATATTCCTTCGGAAAGATTATATATTTTATTATTAAATATAATAATTATAAAAAATTTATAATAAATTATAAAAAAAAAAGAATTAAAATTTTAAAAAAAAATTTTTAACTTTAAAATATAAAAACCTAATAATATTTTAAAAATAGTTTTTAAAAATAAAATATATTATTATAATATATTATTAATATTTAATAAAAAGTTAATTAAAATAATAAAAAATTATAATTTATAATATAACCAAAAAATTATTAATATTTTTAAAAAAGAAAAAATAACCGTTAATTTTATTAATAATTAATAAAATAAATATAAAATAAAATAAATATATTTATTAAACGTTAAAAATAAGAAATTTATAAACGTTATTTTTAATAAAATATATAATAAAAAAAAATTAAAATAAATAAAAAAATTAATATTATTTAATTACTTATATTTTATAATATAAAAAATTATAAATAAAAAACGAAAAAGTTATATTATTATTAATTTATAATTTTTAAATAAATGCGTTTTATTAAATATATATTTAATATTTTAATAGAAAAAAATTATAAATAAAATAAAAAAATAATAATATTTTATAATTATAAATAAATTAATTTTTTTTTATTAATTTCTAATTATTAAATAATATAAAAATTAAATAATAATAATATTATTTAAAAGATTTAAAATTTTAAACGTAACATTTATAAATTTTAAAAATTTAAACTTATACGTTTAATAATTTATAAACTAAAAATTTTACTTATATAAAGATTTTATTAACATATATATAAATAATATAATTATATATAATTATATTATTAAATAATATAAATAATATTTTAAAAAAAATTTTAAATTATTTAAAAAAATTAAATTAGTTTTAAATTTTAAAAAATTATTTTTAAATTATTTATTAATAAAATTGCTAAAATTTACTATTAATAAATTAAAAATTATAATTTTAAAAAATTAAATAAAAATAATTAAAAATAATTAAAATATTAATTAATTTAACCAACTTAAAAACTTATATAAAAATAATCAGATTTTTATAAAAATATATTTTATAATATTTATAAAAAATTTAATTATTTTAATAAAAAAAAATTATATTATTAAAATAAAGACGTAAAAATAAAAAAATACCAATAATATTAAATACAAGAAAAAAATATATGGTAAAAACTTTATTTATTCTAATATTAATTAAAATTTAAACATTTAAAATTTTATAAAAAAAATTTATAAATTTTATTTTTTTATATTATTAAAATACGAATTAAATTATATTTTTTAAAATTAACACATTTAAATAATAAGATTTTGGCATTTTTATATTTTACCTTACATAAAAATAAAACGGAAAAAATATTTTTATCTAAAATATTAAATTAATAATATTTTTATTTAAAATTTTTATTAAAATAAAAAGTTAATATTAAATAATAAAATTAAAAATAATATATTTTATATAAATATATTACTAATATTAAATATAATTATAATTTTGCAAAAAATTAATTATAATATTAATAAATTATAAAATAATAAAAAATATTATTAAATAAATAATATTATAAATATTAAATATTAATAAAATAAATAATAAATTAATAGTTATTTTAATTTATTTATTATAATTTTATTTAAAAATTTATTATATATTAAAATAATTAAATTTAATATTTAACGTATTATTGAAATTATCCACAATTAATAACTTAATAAATAAAAAAAAATAAAAAAATAAAACCAAAATAATATTTAAAAATATTATAAAAAATTTTGATTATATAATAATAAAATTGGTTATTAATAAAATATTTAAACTTTAAATAATTTAAAGATATAAAAAAAAAAAATAATTATATTAATTGCAAAAAATATTAAAATTAGTAAAAATAATTAAAAAAGATATAATAAAATGGTATAAATATAAATTTAAAAATAAACTTATATATCATATATTTAACATTAATTAAAAACGGTTAATAATATTATTAATTTACGTATAAAACTTATTAAAAATAATATATAATTAATAATATTATTTTAAATTTAAAAAGATAACTTATAACTTAAAAAATATATATATATAAAACCTATTTTAAAAAATAAAAAAATATATTAAACATTACTTAAAATGTTAAAAAAATAAAAACAACAAATTTAAAGCTTATAAAAAGTTAATATTTATTAATTTAATAATAATATTATATTATATAATTATAAAAGACTTTATTATTAAACTATTAAAAATATTATTAAAAAATATAATATAATTTATTAAAAAATTTAATTATTTTAATATAATAATAATTATTACTTATAAATTTAACATAAAAATAATATTTATTCTAAACTATATAATTTATAAAATAAATTAATAAATATTATTAATATTATAATCTTTTTTATTTTATAATTAAAAATTACCCGTAAAAATAATATTT
>NW_026054994.1:0-27948 GCF_022478755.1 Daldinia loculata
TTTAATTAAATAATTTTAAAATAAAAAATATAAAAATATTTTATTTTAATTTAAATAAATTATATAAAATAAAAAATATAATTATTATTAAAAAAGATATTATTTTTTATAATGTAAATTTATTTATTAACGCGGTATAATAAATGAAAATAAATAAAGTTTATAAAAAAATTATTATTAATTATATATATAAATTATATTAAAAAAAAGCTTAAAATTAATATATTAAAATATTTTTATAAATTAACTAGAATATAATGTTTGTAAATAATAAATACCTTTTAAATAAATTTTTTAATAAATTTAAAATAATCTTTAATAAAATATAAAAAATATTATAAATATTAAAATATATCGTATAAAACGCTTTTAATAAAATATTAATTTAAAATTAAATTATAAAATTTATATAAATTTATTAAATATTTTAAATAAACGATAAAATTTAATAAATAAAATAATTATATTATAATTTTAATTTTAATTTTTAATATATAATATTTAATTTATTTAACCATATTAATATTAATAAATATATTAAATATATTATTAAATAAATTAATAAATAAAAAAATAATATAATTAATAAAAATAAAAAAGCCAAATTTAAAACAATATTAAATAATTATATTAAAAATTTAAAAATTAACAATAATATAAAAAAGTTATTAATAAATAATATATTTAAAATTAATAATAATAATAATAACGGTAATATATTTTAATAGTTTAAACGTAAAAATAATTATAAAAATAATAATAAAAATAAAGTTAAAAAAGATAATAATTACAATAATAATAAATATTAATATAATAATTACTAAAGTAATAATTATTATAACGGTAAATGTTATAATAATAATAACGGTTATAAAAATAATTTATATAATCGCAATTAATAAAAAAGTTATTATAGTAAATTTAAAAAATTTAAAAAATAATAATATTAACGTTATTAAATTAAATAAAAAAATAAAAACGGTAAAAATTTTTTAAAATATAAAATATTTTTTAAATAAAATAAATTAAATTGTAAAACAAAAAAAAAAAATTAAAATAATAAAATTACTTTTTATTAAAAAAATATAATAATAATAATAAATCCGAAATAAATTTAAACTATTTTTTATTATTTAAACATAATAATAACATAAAAATCGCAAAAAAAACATATAAAAAATGTAATAAATTATTTAATATTTATTTTAATTATTTTAAATACGTATACATAAATAAATATATTTTATTTAAACCATTTAAATTAAATTTTAATAATTTAATAAGTATTAGTAAAAAAAAGGAAATTATATTAAAAGAAAAAATAAAAAAAGATAATTTAAATAAAAGTTTAATAAATAATTTTATAAATAAAAAATATTATAATATTTTTTTTAACTTTAAAATTATTAATATTAAATTAAAAAAAAATTTATAAAATAAATTAAAAAAATATTTATATTTTAAAATCGATATTATAAATAATAATATAAAATTAATTATATATATAAATTTTAAAGTTTTAAACGAAATGGTAAATGTAAATTGGTTTAAATTTTTTATTAAAAATTATAAAATTTATAAATTATAAATAATATTAAATATTGGTGGAATAATAAAAGTAATAAAAATAAAAAAAAAACCCTGTTTTATAATTAAAATATTTATAAAACTAAAATTTAAAAAATAAAAATTAATTTGTATATAAATCGACGTATAAATATACGAATAAAATTTAAAATTAAACCTTTTATTTAATATTAAATTTTATAAAAATATAAGTATAATTATTAACTGGTTTAAAAAAATAATAATAATAAAAATTTATTTAAAAAAAAAATTTACAATTAATTATTTAAAAACATTTATAAATTTTTGTTATAAAATTATTATTATTTATAAAACTATTATTTTATTAAAGATAATAATAATAATATTAATATAATATGTTAATTTTTTAAAAGGAAAAAATTATAAATTTATATTTATATTTTTAAAAATATTATATAATATATATATATTAAATATTATTTAAATAGTTATTTTTATTAATTAAAGTAATAAAAAAATCGTAATATTTTATAAAATAAAAATAAATATAATTAATAAAATTGTAATAAATAACTTTATAATAATAATTTAAAAAAAGGTAAATGTTATTTAAATAATATTTGTTATTTTTAACAATAATATTAGCAATAATTTTTTAATTAAAAAATTTAACATTAATAATTATATATTATATATTTTATTATCGGATATAATAATTATAAAAAATTTATAGTAAATTATAAAAGAAAAAAAATTAAAATTTTAAAAAAAAACTTTTAATTTTAAAGCATAAAAACTTAATAATATTTTAAAAGTAGTTTTTAAAAATAAAATATATTATTATAATATATTATTAATATTTAGTAAAAAATTAATTAAAATAGTAAAAAGTTATGATTTATAATATAACCGAAAAATTATTAATATTTCCGAAAAAAGAAAATAACCGTTAATTTTATCGATAATTAATAAAATAAATATAAAATAAAATAAATATATTTATTAAATGTTAAAAATAAGAAATTTATAAATATTATTTTTGATATAATGTATAATAAAAGAAAATTAAAATAAATAAAAAAACTAATATTATTTAATTATTTATATTTTATAATATGGAAAATTGTAAACGAAAAACGAAAAAGTTATATTATTATTGATTTATAACCTTTAAATAAATACGTTTTATTAAATATATATTTAATATTTTAATAAAAAAAATCGTAAATAAAATAAAAAAATAATAATATTTTATAATTATAAACGGATTAATTTTTTTTTATTAATTTCCGGTTATTAAATAATATAAAAATTAAATAATAATAATATTGTTTAAAAGATTTAAAGTTTTAAACGTGGCATTTATAAGTTTTAAAAATTTAAACTTATACGCTTAACGATTTATAAACCAAAGATTTTACTTGTACGAAAATTTCGTTAACGTATACATAAATAATGTGGTTATATATAATTATATTATTAAATAATATAAATAATATTTTAAAAAAGTTTTTAAGTTGTTTAAAAAGATTAAATTAGCCTTAAATTTTAAAAAATCATTTTTAAGTTATTTATTAATAAAATTGTTAAAATTTACTGTTAACGGATCGGGAATTATAATTTTAAAAAGTTAAATAAAGTTATTAATTGTAAAGTTTTGTTTAATGTAAAACTTGATAAATTAAAAAAAAAAAGAAAAGATTTTTTTTATAAGTTATTTTAATGATATAATTAACGTACAAATAAAATAAATATGGTAGTTTATTTAATAATTTATATAAGTTATTATAATAATGATATTTATTAATAACTTTTTTATAAAAAAATTCCTAACGTTTTTATTGTTTAAATGCGTTAATTTTAAAAAATATAATTTAGTTTATATTTTAATAATATAAAAGGATTTATTTTAATAAACTTAAATTAAAATTCGTTAAATCGGGCTTACGCCCGATTGCGCCACAAGCGCTATAAAACGCCTGGTCCGTGTTATTGTATTTGTGGGTCCAAGGCTTAAAAAGGTAACACAAAGCCAAAGTTTTAACGAATTTTAGTCTGAGATATGTCTGGCGTGTTTGGCCATAATTAAAATAATCTTTTTAAAAATTAAACCTTATATTTACAATGATTTAATATTTAACAACAACGTACGAAATAGCTTCTATTTTTATAACTTAAGGCTAATATTTTGCTTTTTTTACCTTTCCATCTTTTTTATATATTTGTACGGCATTGCGTTGTGATATTATAAGCCTTGACGTTTAAATTGGTGGTATATTTCCAAAAACGTTGCAACCGGTGTTGCGACCGGTGTTGCGACCGGTGTATTGCGGCTAATCATCACCCTGGAACGCTCGGAACATTCGGAACGCGTGTATTTACTAATAATAAGGTTAGTAAATATTTCAGATTAATTAAGATTTATTTTAAACGCGTTAATACTATTGTTGTCTTTAATATTGAACAATTAGTTGTGGCAAAAATCGCCCGAGTTGCTTTAAACCAAAGATTCGAGATTGTTTTTAAGGTTGTGCCAGGGTTGTAATTGGTTAAAAAGTTGTGTGGTTAAAAAAGGTACAACCGCACAAACAATCTCGAATTTATGGTCTAAATTCATTGAGATAAAAAAGGATAAAGTTTATAAATTCCTTTTATAAAATTTTAAATGTTTAAATTTTAATTGATATTAAAATAAATGGGGTTTTTGTTATATATTTTTTTTTTACGTTTAATATTATCGGTATTTTTTCGTTTTTACGTTTTTATTTTAATAATGTAGTTTTTTTTTGTTAAAATGGTTAAATTTTTTATAAATATTATGGGATATGCTTTTATAAAAGTTTAATTATTTTTATATAAGTTTTTAAATTAATTAAATTGGTTAACATTTTAATTTTTTTAATTACTTTTTTATAAATTTAATAAAAAAGTAATATTTATTTTAAACCATATAACTTATAAAACGAATTAATGGGTATTATTAATATTACAATTTTTTTTACTTTATAATTAAAAATTACCCGCAAAAGTAATATTTAATAAAAATTTAAAATTTATATGAAAATTTTAACAAATTTTATTTGTAAAATTAAAAATAAAATTAATAATATTAATTAATTATTACTTATAAATGGATAAATAAATCGAAAAAAAAATTTAAAATATTAAAATAATTATAAAATATTATTATGTTATATTTTAAAAATTATAGATTAATATTATTTTAATTTTATAATATAATTTTAATAATATAAAATTATTAATATTATAATATAGTTTAAATAAAATTATATATAAGTTTAAATTAAAAATTATAATTTTAATAATAAAATTATTAAATAATTTTATTAATTTTGATATTTTAAAAGAATTATATTAAAAAAAAACAAAAATTATAATGGATTTTGTTATAACCGACGCAAAAATAAAATATAATAAAATTTATAAATTGGTTAATTAAAAGGTTAAAAATACGGTATATTTTAAATTATATAAAAAATATAATTTCTTAAGAAAATCTTTAAGAAAATGGTTTATTTAATAAATTAATTTATTAATAATATTAAAATGTATTAAAGATTTAATATACGAATTAAATATCTTTAATTATTGGAAAATATATAAAGTTATATTAATAGTTTAATTTTATAAAGTTTTATAAAAAACGGATTTATATAATAAACGGAAATTTTAAATTAAATGCGTTATAATTAAAGGTAATAATAACGAATGGTTATTTTATAAAATTAAAAATTTTTTAAAAAAACAAATAAATAAATAAAGTATATTAATATTAAAATATTTTATGTAATGGAAAAAATATGTTTTAATGTATGATTAATAATATGTTAAAAACTTATTAATGTAAAATGTAATAAAGTTAATTAATTAATTTAATAAAGTAAATAAATTAATATTAAAAGAATTAAAATTATATAAAAACATTAATAAAAATAAAAACGAAAAATAAAAATTGGTAAAAAAAATATTAAAAATAAACGTTAAAGTAAAATTAAATATTAAATTAATATAATTATTAATTATATTGTTGCAATTATTAATTATATTATTACAATTAACTATATTAATAATAATATTATTAATTTCGAAAATTAAAATGGTACAATTTTTAAAATTAAGTTTAAATATAAATGAATAAAATAAAATTACTTTTAATACAAATAAACGAAATAAAATTAATCTCGATACAAAAAAATGAAATAAAATTAAACTTAATATAAATAAATGAAGTGGAATTAATCTTAACATTTAATTAACTTAAAATTTAAATTTTAAATTAAGATATTAATTTAAAAATCAATTTTTAAATTGGGATAAATGCGGTTAATTTAAGTGAATGCAGTTGATTTAAAAAATTAAAATTTATTAAGTAATTATAAAAGAAATTCTTTTTATTAATATCATTAAAAATATTTTTTTTTTTCACATTATTTTTTAAATTTAATATAATAAAGATATTATTTAAAGATATTAATATTATTTAAAGATATTAATATTATCGTAACAAACTTTAAAGGTACAGTTTTTATATTATAAATTTATGTATTTTTACTTAATTATATTTTTAAAAATAAAATTGTCACATATTTATAATTATATTTTAATTACATTGCCAATTAATATAAATCTTAAAACCGAAATATTTAAAATTAAAGTGTTTTAAAGATTTAATTAAAACAAGTATTAATTTAATCCAATAATAATTTAAAATATTATTAATTTAAACAATATTAAAACATTAAAATAATATAAAAAATTATTATCCGAAAAAATATGTTATTAAAAGTAAATAACTATATTATTAAAATAAATAATTTTTAATTAAAATATTTATTTTATAATAATAAAAGAATATTTTTATTTTAAAAGAAAATAAATTAAAGATTTAAAGGTATATTAAATCGAAATAATATATATTATAAAATTAAAAAAATAGTTTAATTTAAAAAAAATTATTAATATATTGGTAAAATTTAATTTTTATAATTAATTAAATAGCGGTTTATTATACTGTAAAATAATATTAAAATTGTAAAAAGTTTATATAATTAAATTAAAAAGTAATTAAAATTTTAAGTAATATAAAGGAATTTTATTATATATTTTAACTAAAAAATATTTTAAAGTTATATAAATAAATAAAAATTTTTTATTAAAATTTAATAAATTATTAAATAATATTACAGAAATATTACTAACATTAAAATTAATATAAATTATATAATTTTTAAAGTATTAAAAAATTTTTATATTTTGGTAATAAATAAAAAAATAAAAAAAAATACCAAAAGTATAATTATATAAAAATGCAGTAAAATTTATATTTAATATTTATAATTCTAATATTTTTATATTTATTATTAAAAATAATAAAAAGATCGATAATAAAAATATTATAATAAATAACAAAAATAATAATATTAAAAATGTAAAAATATAAATAGAAAATATTAAAAATATTATTAATAATATATTAAAAAAGATTTTATAAAATTAATAATAAATAAAATAAATATATATAAATTAAGTTAAAAAATTAAATAAATTTAAAAAGGCTTTTAATTTTTTGCATAAATAATTAAATAATTTAAAATATAAAATTTTTTAATAAAAAAAAAATATTTAATAATTTATAAAGGTTATATAATTAATAGAAATATTAAATAAAGTATAAAAATATAGTTAATTAAAATAGATAATATATAATTTAAAAAGATTAAAAAGAAAAAAAATATTAATTATATTTATAATTATATCGAAAAAGTTAAAATTATTATTTAAAAAATTTAAAAATTATAAATTAATAATCGAAAAAAATAAAACGAAAAATGTTAAAATATAAATAATATTTATAAATATATTAAAGAAATAATTACAAATTTTCTTATAATAATTTAAATTTAACGAAAGGTTTTAAAATATAATAAATTAACAGTTTAAAATGTAATAAATTAGTAATGTAATAAATGTAATAAAATGCAATAAATTGATAATATAATAAATATAGTGGATTAATAATATAAAAAAGAAATGTAATGCATTTACAATAAATTAAACCAATGAAAATGTTAAGAATTTTTTTATAAAAAAATTATTAATAAATATTATTATTATAATAATTTATATAAATTATTAAATAAATTATTATATTTATTTTATTTATACATTAACCATATTATTAAAATAACTTATAAAAAAGATTTTTTCTTTTCTTTTTTAATTTATTAAGTTTTATATCAAATAAAACCTTATAAATTGTAAATTTATATATATTATTTATATTTATTTTAAAATTTTTTTTTAAAATTTTTTTTAAACGTTATTTTTAATGTTAAAAAATAACTTTTATATATTATTTATAATTTATAAACATATTTTTATTTCGTTATTTTTAATATTATTTTTATTATAATAACGTTTATAATTATAAATAATGCGTTTTTTAAAAAAGTTTTTTATATTAATAAAACTTTTTTAATTATTTTAAAAACTATTTTTTATATTAATATTAAATAATTTTTTAATTAAATATTTATAAGTTTTATATAAAAATTAACTGTTTTTTTCAATAATTTTTTCCAACTTTTATATTACGTTTTAATATTATATAATATTATTAAAAATAATATTATATAAATTATTTTATATAATTTATTTATTAAAAGTTTTTTAATAATTATTATAAAACTTTTAATATAGTTAATTATTTTTATAACTTTAATAATTTTAATTTTCATATATTTTTTATATTTTAATTTTTTATTTAAATAAACTTTTAACTATTATATAATTAAAAAAAGCTTTATTATTTTAAGTTTTAACAATAAAATTAATTTAACTTTTATTTTTCTTTTAAATTTAATTAAAAAGTTACTTTTATTTTTTTTTTTTTTAAAATATATTATTTTTATTTTTTTAAAAATAAATATTATTTTATTTTTTTTTTATATCGTAATATTTTATTTACTTTTTTTTTTTACCTTTTTAATGTTTTTTTTAACGTTTTTTTAAAAGTTAATATTATTATATCGTTAACATATTTTTATTTATATTTATTACTTTTTAATAATTTATTAAAATATAATATATATAATATAAAAAATAATAGTAAATTTTATAAAATTTTACATTTTACTTTTTTAATTTTTATAGTAATTTTTTTTAAACAAATAATAACTTTTTTATTTATAAAAGAAAATTTTATAAAACATAAAATTTATTCCGATTAATTTTATATAATTATTTAAATTAATAATTTATTTTATAATATAATATTAAATGTTTTTTATATATTTAAAATAATTAATAAAACTTTTTTCCTGTTTATTAAAATTAATTTAACGTTATAAATAAAATTAATTATTAAATTTATAATAAATTTTTTAAATATTATTTTATATTTTAAAATTATTTAAACTATTTTTTTAACCATAATTTTTTTTAATTTTTTTTTAAATATAATAATAATGTTATAAATTTTTAAATTTTATAAATAATAAAATTTATTTTTTTTACTTTTAATATTATTATTACTTTTATTTTTTTTTATATATTAAAGTAAACTTTTATTTTTAAACATTTTTTTAATAAATTTATATAATATTTTGCAAATATTAACTACGTTATTTTTAAATATTTAACCGTTATAACGTTTATGTTTAAAAAAATCGAAAAATTTTTTATTACATATTTTTTAACTTTTTTTATTATAACTTTAATATTTTAAAATAAATGGCTTTTTTAATTAATTAATTTTTTATTTTATAAATTATTTTTTAAATTAAATTTAAATAAAATGGTATTTATTAAATATTTAACTTTTTTTTTAACATTTTTTATTACTTTATTTTTAATTTAATTTATATTAATTTATAACTTTTATAAGGTTTTTATTATTTTTATATTTGTTTTTTATTTTATTTTAAAAATCTTTTTAAACTTTTTTATATATTATTAAAAAGTCTTTTTTAACAAATTTAAATAATTTTATTTTTTTTGTTTTTTCCCATTTTCTTTTATTATACGGCAATTTTTTAACCATTAAAACGTTAATTTCCCTTTAATACAATAAAATTTACTTATAATTTTAATATAATTATTAATTAATTTTAATAAACTTTTAATTATATTATTAATTTTATTTATAATATTTATTATAAAAATATTTAATAAATTATATAATTTAACTTTTATTAAATTAATTAAATATATTAATTTATTTTTAAATATTTTTTAAATTTTAACTTTTTTTAAAAATAATTCTGTTTTTTTACCTTATAATATTATTTTTAAAAATAAATGGTTTAAACCATATTTTAATTTTTTCGCTATTTAATTTTTAATAAAAAATATATTAAAAAAAATAGGTTTAATACGTAATTATTTTTATAAATAATTACATTTAATTAATTTATAAAATATATATTTATTTTAATTAACTAATTTATTAATTTACATTTTTTATTTTTTATATTTATATTTAATTTTTATTTTAAATAATATATATTAACATTATTTATTATTAAATAATTTTTTAAAAGTTTAAAAATTATAAAATAATTTAATATTAATTTAATTTTAAATTATTTATAATAATTTAAATATAAATATTTATTAATATTTAATTATATAAAGTTTTTATAATATATTTTTTGGTAATATTTTATTAATAATCGTAAGTTTTTTTTAATATATATTATAATTTTAAATTTATTTTTTTCTTTTATATTTTAAACGTTTATAAAAAAATATTTATTGTATTTTAAATATTTTAATATAATATTATTTTAATATTTAAATATTTACGATTTGGTAATTATGGTTATGTTTATATTTTTATTTTAATATTATTGCAAAAATATTTTATATATATATAAATTTTTACTAATATTATAAATTATTATATTAATTATTTTAAATTTTAAAAGTTTATAATAAATTTATTTTTTAATTAAAATTATATTACAATTTTAAATAAACTTTGCGTTTTAAATTTAAATATTTTAAACATTTTTTTGCTAATTATTTTATTAAACGGTTTTTTAATTTTTTAATTATTTTAATAGGTTTTATTTTTATAATTTTAAATTAAGTTATTTTTATTAAAACGTTTAAATCTGGTATAAATATCGGTATATAAATTATTAATTTTTTAATAAATTTTACCATTTTAAATTTTATTATTTTTTTATTTTCCGTAATAATAATTTCGAAATTAATTATATTAATTATCGTTTTATTTGGAAATTTTTCCACAAATGTTTAAAATACTTTTTTTTTATTAATAATATTTTATTATTTAATTTATTTCGGGAAATTTTTGTTAAAAAATAATATTAATATTATAACTTTTATAAAAAAAAATTTTATTACGTATTTTTGGTTATTTACTTTTTTAATAGTTTTTAATTTAATTTAATTTAAAAATATTATTTAATTATATACTTTTTAAAATTTATATAAATAATTTTTGTAATTTATTAAATAAAACCTGTAATAATTAATATATTTAATTAATTAATTATAAACATTTTATATTATAAGTTTATATTTATTTAAACGTTTATTACAATTTTTATATAACGTTTTTTTATTATAATATTTAATAATATAATATTTTTAATATTTAAAGTTATATTATATAATATAAGTTTATTTTTTTACTTTTTTTAAAAAATTATTAACGGAAAATAATTTAAAACATTTAACGTTTTTTTTAAAAATTATTACTTAAATAACTTTTTTAATTATTAAATTTATATTATTACGTAAAATATATATATTTATAAAGGTTAAATTAACTTATATTTTAATTTTTTTTATAATTATTTTTTTATTAATATTTATAAGTATATTTATAGTAAAATTTATTGTATTAATTGGTATTTTCGGTATTATATATATTAATTATTTTTTTAATATTTTTACCGTTACCGCATATAAAATATTTATTATAATAATTTTTTATTTTTTTTTAAAAAGTAGTTTTTAATGTTTAAATTTATTATTTTAATTGTTTATTTTATATTTATAAATTATACGTTTTTAATAATTTTAACCGGTAATGTTAAAATTTTTATTAAAACAATTTTAACGGTATATAAAAAAAGTTATTATTTTAATTAACTTTAAAAAAATTATATTAATATGTAAATATTTAACTTTTGTATATTTCGTTTATTAAATAAATTGGTTATTATTTTATTATATATTATTAAAGGTATTATTAACAGTATTTTTATAATTAATTTAAATACCGTTTTTATTTTTTATTTAATTATTTTAACATAAAATATTATTTTTATTAAATAAAATTCTAATTTTATAATAATTATTTAAACTTATATATTTATAAAATATAATAACATTATTAAATTACTGTTTAATTATATATATATTAAAATATTAAAATATTAGTTTAAAATTTTAACATATTTTTAAACAATTTTACGGTATTTTATTTAATTATTTTTTTTAAAAAATTTTACGAAATTGTTTAAAATAATTATTAATTTTATAATAACTTTTTTTAAATTTTAACCTTTTGTTTAACTTTAACATATTATTTACTAATTAAATTTTATAATAAAAACTTTATATTTATTATAATAGGTTTTTTTTTAATTATTAAAGTTATTTTTAAAAAAGGTATAACGTTTAAAAATTTAACCTTTTTTTTTATTATAAATTAACTATAATAAATATGTTAAAAATTAATGTTACCGTATATTAAAAATTAATTATTATAATAAAACGTAATAACATAAAAGGTTTTAATATAAGTAAAAAATAAAAAAATCTTTTATTTACTTTTTAATATTTTAATATTTTTACGCTATTTTTAACATGTATTAATGTTTTATATAATGTATTTATAATATTACTAACAATAACATGCGCACGGATAATAAATACAAGGAAAGGTGTCTCTTGTTATCTGGAAGTCCTGTAAGCGCCTTAATGACCTCATTGTCTTCGACCTCATTATCTGTTTTCAACAAAAAGCTATAGGAGTCAAGAAACCCTTTTGCTGATCTTATTACTGCTTGGAATTTGTCTGGGTTCAACTTCCCGCCAAATTCAACGCATTGTTTAGTATGGTAGAACCAATACTGGACAGCATAGTCTTGAAAAGCATAGTATCCTTTGACTGCATGACTATAAACTGTCTTCTCATTGATGCCACATACGAATGGCCCTGATGTTAGATACTGTGAGCAGAATATAGCATAGTTAGCATGCGTCAGCGTGATGTCGATCCAGTTTCTTCGGATAAGATATCTCCAAATGGTTAGTCAAAGCTTGAGAGCTGATTATGCTGACTTATTCTCGGGCAGTCTCATGAACGATTTTGATGATATCCTCGGGGTCATCTCTCCTATCACTGGTGCTGTGCACGTCGACGAGGGATCCGCACAGTTCCTTGCAAGTGACCCTGAGCCTGTTTTCTTCATATTCAACGACTGCCTTAGTCGGTGTAATGCAAAAGCTGGACTGAATCTCACGCCATCGGAGGAGTCGTCCGGCACAAGTAATCCAGCCTAAGATCTTCCTTGCGTCTTCACGTTCGGAAAGGGAGGACTCTTCGAAAATCCGCACAGCTACCCTTTCATACCTGTAGCAAGAATAGCAATTAGTCAAATATCTTAGTTAGTTTCAAGATCCAGTGCCATTACGCTTTCTCAATCCCTTCAGGGAATACGCCCGGTTGTATTTCGCTTTTCAAGCCGGAGAGTCTTGTTTGACTTAATAAGTTCTCCAAGACCACACGGGCGTACAAGAACATGCCTATTATTTTGTCAACATTAGTGCGGGGTATTATTTAGGTATTTAATGCATATTACCGTTGGCGCCATCTGTAATACGGCGAGCGATATCATTTTGGAATTCTTGGGAAATACCAAACTTATCCCCTATCCGTTCGCAGAAATGTGAACAATACCCTTTGATGTCTTCGGCGTGGGCAGTATTTTCTAAACTGATAGATGATTCGCTGGCGAGAAGATTGTCTAGGACGCCGTCTCGCTGGCCGCAGAATAATATGCGCAATGAGGTGGTAGTATTCTCTGAACGCCCTTTCACGAGCGATAATAACCATTCTACTGATCTCTCTGCTTCTTTAGGAGCACTTTCATCTAGGCCGTCAACCACAATGTACGAAGCTTGATGGCATCCTAGGGCTTCCTTAACAAGTGTTTCTAGTGTTATTGTTAGTCGTAAGGATGTTGAGTCCATCACCGATATTTTATTGAATAGGTGATCCGACATAGCGGGGTCCTGGATGATGAGCTGATCTAGAATACCACGAAGAAGGCTATTGTGCGACTTTTTACCAGGCTGCTGATGCTTAAAGTAAAAGTAGGCAACACAGTAACTAACCCTCGCAGAATACCTACCATCTAGGAGCTTCCTAATCACCGCCGACGCTAAAGTTGTTTTGCCTGGGATAAGTTTAGTCAGTTTTAATACCTTATACTGGAACAATACTGGAATAAAACATACCTGCACCCGGGATTCCGTTGATATATAAGACGCTGTGTCCAACAACAGGGCTATACCAAGCTTGAAACTCATTATTTTCAAAAATCCATTTCCCAGAGCTGTCGATAAATCTATTCTCTGTAGCCATCTCTTGGTCGATTCCATAATTTGGAGCCTCTAACTTTTCCCTGATGTGAGATATCCGAGCCTTGTGGCTTTTGCGGCGTTCTTCATCCATCTGCTGTCGGCATTCCGTATACATAGTTGAAATATCTTTGCGCAGCTTCCGAATCTCGTAGAGAGTCGCCGAGCCTTTCTCACTTTCTAGTAACTCACGTCGCTTGCTCAAACTATGCAAGATTGGGCTGAACTTGCTGTCAAAGGTTTTCCATAGCGAGTGATACATATCTTTCCATACTACAGCACTTTAGTTAGTTATGTTTACTTGTAAGATGATTTGCCCAAGGAAGAAAGGAGTACATACTAGGCCGTTTGAAAACGGAGAGAGCTATGCGATGAAACTCTAGAATGTCTGAATAGTAGTCTTCGAGTACGGTAGCTAGAGGGGGATGTTCTATGAAGGTTGCCTCGTAGCGTTGAAGGCCAGGGATAGCATCTCCTATTTGCGCATATACATCGAGTAGTTTATCAAAGGAATTAAGATGCGTGCTAGCGGTCTTAATTTAAGAGCAGTGTTACTTGATCACATTCCGGAAAGCGAACATGTATTCTTCAGTACTCACCAGAAGAATGAATTTGATAGGCCCCTTTGCAAGTTAGAGATTGCTGAGTTGAAGGGCTTATTGAAATGACCACAATTACTTACCCATATGAAGCAAACAAATTCACTTGCATTCACAAATACTTCAATTACTTTGCCGAGTTGTTCCATTGCTTCAATGAAACCCCTGAGTCGTCCCATATATCGTAATTTTCCCTCGCTTCCATGTTTCTGTTGGATTTCCTTGCAGACTTGCTGTACATGTGACAACGAGCACATGGAAAATTCCTTTGCAAGATCTGGAGAAATAGATTGTTTGAATCGATTGAGTGCTCGCTGGAAGCTGTCTGCGTTTGGCTTTGCCATCCCCGATAAGGATTCATCAGAGCCTTTCTCGACATATAATTACCTAGGTAATGTCTTGAATGTCGGTGGCTGTGTTGGGATTTATTTGTATTAATCGTATATTGAGCAAGAAGACATGTAGCAACAAATATATTAAGGAGAAAAAGCCTCGAAAAAAGCCTCGTTGCCTCGTTTTCCATTCCGTCGTTCCGATGTTGCATTGATAGGTACCTACATATCTTGGCCATCCTATGCATTGCCCACAATTCCAGCCAATGATTATTCATTATTAGGTGTGCATGGGGTGGATTGGGGCTGAGCTGCATTGTGCGGCCTTATTTGTTGGTCGTGATTTATATAATTTCGAAACCAGCGCTTATTGCTTGCCGTTGCTACAGAGTAGAGCCTTGCTCAAAGCCCCCGTCGTACGTTCCTTCTCCTTTCCACTTTTCCCCTTATAATTAGAATTACTTTAAAACTACCATTTTGTCTGAATACGTAAGGCATTTATATTGTGTGGAGTAGTACTTCCGTACAGGACTAACTATCCTACTCTTTGGTGCTTGGAGGACTGGGGACGGACATAGCTCGAGGCAAAATATTAGTGGAATCTTGAGGAGATATATTGATACCAGTATGGATGGATATGAGATCTGTTATGGCACTGTAGGCTTCAACATTCATCTCAGATTTGAACTGTCGTAACTTATATGCTTAGTTGTACGATGCGGTTGCAAAGATATTAATCAACACCGAGATGCCCCGCGAAATTGCCGGAGCGTTCAAAATATTTCCCCTACAGCGAAAGGACCATTACTATGCTCTCTACTCGGAAACTGGTGCTGAGATCGGTATCTTGGATACGCGAACTAGCTCTAGTTTAGACGCTCTGAAAGATTATCCAAGGGCGCGGTTTGAAGCTGTATTCTCGGCTCAAGCTTTCACCAAGCGCCGACACAAAGGGAAGCCAGGTTCGCAATTGTTTCCGGTGTCGATAAACATTTTTGGATTAAAATCAGCAGCAAGCGATGCAGCAAATCGATTGTCGAATGCCTCTGCGTTTCTCCAACACCCTCAGTCATTGCATGAAGGGGCAGTATACAACAATCCACAGTTTCTAACATTTGATGAAAATTTGAATATGAATGGCTTTATTGGCCAAGGTAGTGGGAATATGCTAAATTCAAAAACAAAAATTTCAGAAGAGATAAGTAATATACTCGAGTCACTAACCGATGTAACAACAGAGGAGGACTTAGAGCCGCCCATCGGACTAACTTCAAAATTGAAAAGGTACCTACCTATCTAAGTATCCAAAAAGAATTCATATCATAAACAAGAGGACCCTAACAAATACCTTATAGGCATCAAGGAGATGGTTTACGTTTTATATATCAGAGGGAAAATGAAATATTTACCCAGACACTATCGGCACGGCTATGTCACGCGGCTTCAATTAAGTGCGATATAACTATCTAAACCACTTTTCGACGTTAATAGAATTAGCTGACTGTAATTCAGGGCCGAGATACTATTATTTACATCTTTTGGGGGGCTGATCGCGGAGTATGCAGAATTTAGACTCCCCTTTATTCCCCTTGCCCTGTTCTAGGTTTTAATACCTACAATTTTAGCTCCGAGCTGTCTCAAGAATATTTCAATCTCGAATTATTCGAAGCTCATTCGATTTACTTCTTAGCATATACAGAACGCTAATATCGTCATTTTAAAGTACAATGGGACTCGGGAAGACCCTTACCATGCTTGCGGCAGTTTTGCGTTCCGTACCAGCTGCGAGGCTTTTCGGCAGTTTTTACGACAAACCTGAAGATGAACGTACAGGAAAGGCGCGCACGAAGGCGACTTTAATAATTGTGCCATCGTCTCGTCAGTAAAACTATACATGCGTATGAACATGACCTAATCCCTTGTAGAACTTCTCGAGAGCTGGCAAGCTGAGATACAGACGTAAGCACGACTAGCAAATACACTATTTGTTGAATTCAACAGCTAATTCTCCAAGCCATATCTTCCCAGGAGCTCTTAGCTTTACCTGTTTCCATGGGAAAAAGCGGCCTCGAAATAATGAGATGTTGAGTTCATTTGACGTGGTATTGACTACGTATGCAACACTCGCCGCCGACTACGCCGATCAAGGTATCCTCCACCAGATGGAGTGGTATCGTGTGGTATTAGATGAAGGTACAGCCTAAGTTTCTCGTTGATTACGCTTTATTTATTGCTATTTGGAGGAAAGTAACTGACAAGTAAGCAATAGCCCATTGGATAAAGAACTCTAGTACTCGACAATTCCAGGCATCAGCAGCACTATGCACCAAAAGGAGATGGTGCCTTACAGGCACTCCTATTCAAAATAAGCTAGAAGATCTAGCCTCTTTGGCCCAGTTCCTACAACTTCCAAACATAGCCACCAAAGTAGCTTTCCAAAGACATATTCTAAGTCCGCTCTCTGAAGGCGGTGCAGACTTCGCAAAGCCCCTTCGAGCGTATCTTAAGGCCTACTGTCTTCGTAGAAGTGAAAAGTGTCTGAACTTACCTGCCTCTTCCGAGGTAAACATAACGCTTAGACTTTCACTAGACGAACAGTGTCTTTACAAATGTCTACTTGACGAGACAAGACGACAAATTGACTCTCTTGTTAGCAAGGGAGTTGAAACTCGGTCTAACAAACTATTCACGGCTATGCTAAAGCTACGCATGCTTTGCAACTCGGGGACATTCTCTTCGGCCCGTAGTAACGCCTCTCCCCTGGAACTGGAACAGTCCTATCCCGAGACTGAGTGCGAGCATTGCCAACCTTCTAGCGAGGAGGCACGTTTAGTTCAAGACGGCTGTTCGGTATGCTCGTATTGTGGGAAACCGTTATACCGTCCCAGTCCCAGCCCTATGCAAGACTCAGGACAGATGAGCGATGCGGGAACTATCAGCGATGGTGCGAACACGCCAACTAGCAAGGGAACTCAAGCCATAGTAGATCAAGCAAACCCCTTCTTGTTAACAGGTTACTCTACGAAGCTTTCTGCCGTGGTTCAAAAGGTAGCAGAAGGTGGGACGGATAACAAGAGGTATAAAATTTTCTTATCTAGAGATTCGCGTATACTAACCTTTGTAGTATTGTATTTTCCTACTGGACGTCGACTTTAGATATCCTACGCTGGTTATTCGAGCAGGCCGGGATTTCTTGTCGGCAAGTAGACGGCAGAGTAGGCCCGGTAGAAAGATCTGCACGTCTGAGAGCGTTCAAAGAAGACCCCCAAGTCCACGTCCTCCTCATGTCCATTGGTACTGGTGCAGTCGGGTATGTTCGTCTAGGCTTGACACTCATTCTCGTCAATACTCATAGGAGTATAGGTTGAATCTCGCCGTTGCCAAGCAGGTGCACATTGTCGAACCTCAATGGAACCCTTCGGTGGAAGAACAGGCGATCGCACGAGCGTTACGTATGGGCCAGACTCGAGAAGTCACGATTTTTCGATACATTATGGAGAAAACTGTAGAGCAGGTAGTTTATTCGAGCATTCCTTCTCGCATAGGCACCTAGTTAACAATATGCAGAATATCGTCAGTCTCCAAAGGAAGAAGAAACATATTGCAAAGTTTACTTTCGACGCGGAGACGCAAGAAACTCAATCCGGGGCACTTGAAGTGAGTGTTACAAAGGTATAGCTAAGAGATCTATCACTAGCTAACAAACACATAGGATCTCAAGTTTGTGTTAGACATGGGCTCCGTCTAGACAGGGGGCTGGGGATGATGGTCGGTAGTATTCGCTGGGGCTGTTGACCGCTCAATTTCGTCGTAAGGATTCTTGGCCATTTCATGTTACTTGGGCCTCGTAAAGATACTTCCCATCCTTTACATGTTTCCGCATTCTGAGTTTTCTCCATACTATCCCTTAATTTTCATTCGAATTTCAGAGCACTGAAATGGGGTGACGAAAGATACTGATGACCCCCTTCCCCAATGATGTATGGCCACTAAACACATTAGTTCCTCCATATGCAGTCCTAGCCTATTACCAAACTCTTCTCCTTTTCTTAGGAATTTATGATTTGTTTGATTTGATCTATAGGTCACATTCGGACCCAGGCGTGCTCTTAGACACCCCTAGCGTGTACACAAGGTAGCTCGTGGCTTGTGGAATTTTCCACCGCCCTTCTAGGGTTATTCTCACCTAAGTGTATCCTATTTACTAACTTGCACAGATAAGCCAATTTTGACTACTCCTTACTTTAATGACACACTCTTGATAGAAGGAATGAAGCCCCCAACTCCATTTAGAGGGTTCCTGGCTGTCTATCAAATGGGGGTGGCGCTTTTTTACGATACCATGATCGACTTGACAAACATAATGCGGAATTATAGATCAACCCCCAGTATCCTTGCTATCCGTGGGGTCCTAAAAGCAATATGGGAACAGCATTATTTTCTGCGTAGCGACTTCGGGAAATTCTTTAGTCCTTAGGATCCTTCATTTTCTTCAGCTAGATAATTCCCAAATTTAAAGATATTAAGTTGTCCTACTAACTACCGGTACTCCACAGCATGTTTGAGGGGAATAGCCAACTTTATGTATCTGTCCCGGCCGATTGGAAATGTTCGCCGGCAGGGAAAGGGTTCTTCGGGACCTCCGTGCTAACGCTTATCAAGTAAACGACTTCCTCCCCTATTCTATATTAACCAGCTATTTTAAGTAGGGTTACTAAATGCGTGACATTGGCTAGTGTTGGCGGTATCTCGTGACTGATACGCAACCCCTGAACCATTGCCCCTTTGCCGATAGAAACTTCCACATCTAGAAGCTCCAGCATCTGGATTAACCCTGTATAATCAAATTTCAACATTCGTCAGCGAGGTTAGACAATAGCCTAACTTGACATGAGGTTGATCTGGGCAAATCGCTATTTTGGCATATCTGTTCAGGTTGATTATAAAAAAAAATTTAATTGGTTAGCAAACAAAGAAAAACGAGGGTTATTTTGATACACATTTTGAGTAATATTATTGGTTGTTGACGGGCTGATATGTTTGTGGCTTGGTTAAATATGGCTTTACAGGGGTTTATAGGTTAGTTCTACGAGATATCTAACCCTACTTTTTGATGTACCTAATAAGCGTTTCCCCAACTTCCTGTGTTTACAGTTTAGTGTATTGTATAAGAATTGTAAAGAATTGTAACATACGGAAAAGCTACCATCTGATTATTTTCAAATCTAACCTATTCCGGAGACACCTAACAGTGTTGTTTTACTTTGTCCCGCAACTACAGTATAGTTAATCTCACAAACCCAGCACATTCCCGAACAATGTCGATTAAGTTGTTGCACGGACAGAAAATCTATAACCCTCAAGGGTTCGTATGCAGGAAAATTCCAGCCCCCGGGCCTATCCACAACTGGGGATAATTTGGTTCGGGAACGTTGGGACGTTGCCTAATCGACCCGAATCAAGGGCCTGGGGAGACGATCTTT
The DNA here is from genome assembly GCF_022478755.1 of Daldinia loculata. NCBI lineage: Eukaryota > Fungi > Ascomycota > Sordariomycetes > Xylariales > Hypoxylaceae > Daldinia > Daldinia loculata. The sequence continues at coordinate 20,608 of NW_026054994.1, forward strand.
AATGATTAGCCACCTGATTGTTCGTTTAACAATTGTTTGAAATTTTATGAGTTTATCCACTAGATTCACTATAAACTAGAACATATCCTCATGTCAAGAGTAGTAGCCACGTAGCCACTAGAGCTTCAACTTTCGATAGAGAATATAGAGAACGTCAAGATGGCCGAAGTTGGTATCATGCCGCCTCCGGAAGGAGTGACTCCTGACTTCTATAGTCGGACCTCTCTTCAGAATACTCTAATTATCCTTTTCGGTGTCGCCTTTGCATTGGCAACTATATCTGTAATTCTTCGATTATATACGGCTTTGGGGATTGTTAAAAAGCTAGATTGGGATATTTGTAAGTGCCATCACTATAGGTTTCTAACAGTCTCCACGTCGCTAATGCTTAGGTACTCAAATAGTATTCATTGTTGCAGCCTGGGGAACTACTCTGGCGTTCTACATTGGGGCGATAATAGGTACGTTACCAACTTGAAAATGTGTCGCATTTTGTTGACCGCGATAATAGCCATGCCAGCTGGTTTTGGGCGGCATCTTTGGGATGTTACACCAACACAATTGCTCGGATACTATAATGTAAGTTGCCCCTACGCTGAGGAAAACACGTAGTAAAAGTTGGTCTGCTAATATTGGTATAGATCTTATCATTCCTCGCTCTCACATATATTTGGCCGCCGTCCTTAACCAAACTTGCCCTCCTCGTTCTCTACTTTCGACTCAACCCCTCGAAGCCTTTCCGCGCGTGCGTTTTCGTTAGCGGGTTCCTCATTTTTGCGTACACCATCGTATTCACAGTCTTGTTCGTCGGGCCTTGCAACCCATTATCTATCGGCAGCGGTGTCTGCTTGAATGATGTAGCCATATCACAGGCTGTTCTAAATATTTTCTTTGATGTCGTTATAATATTACTTCCTATTCCTATGGTGCATAAGTTACATTTGCCTCTGAAGCAGAGGGCAGCCATTGGAATTTTGATTGGATTGGGGTCGGCGTAAGTCTTTAGGTATAGCCAAAGTCCTGATAAGTCGCTAACAGGGTTTCAGGGTCGTTATTGTTTCTATTGCGCGAGTTGCCTACGTGAGAGCCATGGTAGGGGACCCCGACGTGACTTGGACACAGGCATCTGCTGCAGTCTTGTCAACATTGGAATTGAATATCGGAATCATAGGCAACTGCGTATCACGTTTGAAACCCTTGATTCAAAAACATGCCCCTTCGTGGGTAAGCTCCTTGGGCGGTTCGGATGCACCTGGAAGCTACGCTCGGAACCAAAGTGGCAATGTCCCGCGGTCATGGGGAACGGGTAAAGGGAATCAGGGGTACAAATTAGAGAGTATAGATCGCGGAAAGAAGTCTGTTGATGGAGAGCGAGGTGTCGACAAAGATATTTATGTCATAAAGGACTACAGCGTCAAATACGACACGAAAGAATCGAGCCAGCCTGGGCCAGTTAGAACGGGAAGTACAGAGAGCATTCTCGCACCGGAGAGAGATACACGGCGTGTAGTATAGGTTCATGTTGTACTCGAGATGTAGAAAGTATGTTGCACCTCAAGATCAGGAACATCTATTTGTACTTTTCAACCCATGTGTATTAGTAGAGGAGTCCAAAAGAGTAGTTTACGTATCTAATATGCACAAGAAACCTTCCAGTTTTCATTTGCTTCTCTAATTGATTGACTATTTCTTCCAAGCCAGACAGCTTTTCCTGTGATAGGCTACCTAATATTGCAAAACAGGCATCAGGAAAATAGTGACTGAAAATATTAGTTTGCTTTGAATCACTAACTTGAGCCGTAGGTAATAACTAGCACCATGAACATGTTCGGTTATTCTTTTGCCAATAGGAGGTACCTAACATCTGTAAACGCCCGGATTATTTCTACTAGTACCTAAATGTACTTAAATTTACGACATAGAAAGCTACCTCCTTACATACCTACTTGGAGCATCTACTGGAACTTCAATGAGCTAAAGCTGAAGGACGTTATGTCAACATTAGATTAACTACCTAAGGTATCTAAGCTATCTATAGTAAACCCTAGTACATTCAAAATACTTGCTAGTAGAAAATCGGTGAGAGAATCTAGACTACTCTTTTACATACTCAGGAAGCGACTCCAACAACTCCAATGTTTTGTGATCTTCCACTGCTGCCGAATGACGTTCCGTCATAGCGAAAACATTTTCGTCTGGCTGCATCCCTGCCCCGGTGAGTGCCCATGCTAACCCATGCAACGTGTGCTTCCTGTAGTCATCCCATATATCTTCTAAATCGAACTTGGGGCCACCCCCTTCGTGAAGTGCCTTCAGATAGTGTTTGATTAGGTCGGTCTCATGCTTTCTACGCTCTTCGATAGTCATGACACCAGTAATGAAGTACGACACATCATGTAAGTTGACACCTGCGTAAGGCGCCTGCCAGTCAATAAATCCAGGTTGGCCATCAGGCCTGATGAAAGTATTTCCGATGTGTGAGTCGCCATGGATAATGCATTTTAGCTTCGGATTTTCCGTTGCCCACATGGTCTTGAAGGCTCTCTCCAATCGCTCCCGATTCGCCACATCCTTCCGCAAGGGTGGTGGCGCAGAAGTATTAAATCGTAAGTCCCATGCTGCTGGGCTAATCAATGAGAGAATCATCCCCTGAAGTGGACTCCCACCCATAGCCTTGTCCCCGGAAAGCCAGGGGAATCGCTCCTCGGAAGCACCCCATGTCTGTGAGTGTAGTGCTGCGAGTTGCTCGACCCCAGCGCGGACTCTGTCGACCGGCCATGGGTTCAATGGCTCGCCAAACTGACAGCCTTCAGCAGCTAGGTTAGCCATGACGACAAGGCCTTGTCCACTAGCTTTGTCGGTACCACAGTACCAGACTTTCGGTAGGTCCATGGTGAGGATAGGGCGGAGATGGTAATAAAACTCGGCCTCCCGGCGATATGTCCAGGAGAGGCCAGGGTGAAGAGCTATCAAAGGGGCGTTGAAGCCTCCCTTGACACAAACCTGAGTCGGTACATCGGCGGTGTTTACACCATCTTCGTAAATTAGGTCGATAAGGATTTTGCTTGATGTCGAGTGGATTTCCTTCACAATTGCAACAGATTTGACTTTTTGTCCTATGATCTTAGTGCACCATTCCGCGGTAATCTCCTCGGTCTTCACAGGTAATGGATCGCTCGAATTCAGTGCGTTTTGCGCGCTGTGGAGTGCCTGGCGAGTAGCTGACGACATTGTGTAGACTTGTTGATGAGGTGGGTTGGGAATTCTTGTGCTTGGCTTTGATTTCTTTGCTTCAATAGAGGGCGAAAGGGCTTGGATAAATACCGACAAATGAGAGAAGCGGTGAACACTAGGATCGTGGCGTTAAGATAGAATAGTATTCTTCGCTTAGAGGATACTGACCGACCGCCACGAAGCAGTTGCACTGCATAGGTACGATATATCATACGTATACATGTTATACCTCTAGACTAGTATATCCCTTACCGTGCGGAATGTTCTCATGCGAAATGCCATTATGAGCGGCTCGTCACTTCTTGAGGTTGTACCTAGGTATAAGAGCCCATTTAAAAAGTACCTAAAGTAGCAAACACGACCGTCTATTTAGGACATAGCCAGGTTATCATTCAGGTCTAACATGTATCTAGCATCAAATAGTAACTACTCGTTCTATGGAGCAATATCCCTCTTGGGGAACCCCCTTTTTAGTGACACTACCTAACGTAGTACGCTCCATTTTCCGGAATCTCTCCCCGCTTAATTGTTGAGAATTGTTACCATCCATAACTACCTCCTACACAATAACTAGTGGAAATACAGAAGGTCTTGTCATATCATAGGCTAGACATGGAGGGTACCTATGTATAACAAATGAGGAGAGGGGAAGTCTAGCTAGGCCTACGTAAGTACTATGATAGCGGTATAATCACAATACTGATAAACTAGCATGTTCTGGCGTTCTTCTAGCGCGCTGTTATGCAAGCCATTCTAAAATAGTTCAAATTGGGAGAAGGCCTTCTCTCCATAATTTTAGTTTATTTATTTTCTCAAAATAAATCAAAAAATCGCGTGAATGTTACTTTGAACGAATGTTTGACCTAGTTTAGATGCAGACTTATACTGTGGGTTATCCCTTTTCACAATAAGTCACACCGAACCAGTTACCAGACACCTATCTATATTGGCGTCTAATCACCAGGGGGGGAAGTTGAAACATGAAACGCTCAAAACACGATGGAGAGGTCTGATTGACTCGTATTACGATCACTATGGAAATATCTCATTTGATAGTAGCTAGGAAGTAAGTGGTTAATAGATGTAGTGATGGCACAGCTCATAACTAAATTCTCGAGGAGCCTACGATCACATTTCAATCGTCATGTCATCGAAGCCAAGTCGCACTTGCTTACCAACATAATGAGAGTAGTAATACCTGCGGAACAGGAAAGTTGGTTGGAGTCTGCAGGAACTTGCATGGTTGTATAACTCTTAATGTTGTATCGGTGCTGGGTAGATCGTAAAGAGGGATAGCGAAAATGTCCCTGATTGGCCTGCTTCAACTGGCTAAGGATCCCAAGGTCGATCGAACGTTCCGCTCGGGCCGCTCCATTAGATACCTATTCAGCGATATCGTCCTTCAACCGCGGTGGAGCTTTATTCGAGCAAACATATTCATATTCTACCCGAGTAACGCCAGCATTATCGAATACTAGGTTTGCCGTGGAGACGCTATACGAGAGATAACTATTTATAAACTATATACAAGAAAGAATGCATGCACAATTATATCCTAGGAATATCTCAATATCTTTGCTAGGGGCTATTTGGTCGATATAGGCTATCTAAAGTCTTAGGGTTGAGACCGTGATACATCCACCAACTTCAAGCGGCAATTGCGCTTTGACTTATACCCTAGGTCTTTATGACTTGACCATGCCGAATACTTATCGGCAATCAGAATGGACCTTGAAAACATTGAAGCTATTCAGACCTATGCAGACGTACGTTGTTTCGAAACCGGAAAGTGACCCTGGCGATCGGTCCCCCTGTACTCATCCAAACAATCGTAATCTTGGCAAAGCTTTAAAGGCTTTAAAGGCTTGAACGACCGAATCCATGGTTAGTCGCTATTTTACCCCAAAGGCCCCAACAATAAGCGACCCATAACGTTGGGATTGCCTACCTAAAGAAGAAAATTTCAAGACAATAGGCAGGGATAATCTGTTATTTCAGGGGCTAATTCGGGATCCATTTGGGTGGATATTTGGTTAATTCAAGCTTAAAAAAACCCTCAGACTCGAACTATGCTTAATTGAACCCACCTGGATGTAGGATGGGCGGAAACATTGGTTAGGATATACCAGATTACTTCCTGAACTGTGCAATCGTAGCTGAATGCCTCCCAGACCAAGAACTGTACGGGAAATTACTATACGGTAAATAGGACCCTTTATCCAAAAGTGGATCTACACGAATTGCCCAAGCCTGAATACCAGAGCCGTGTCAACTACCATCTGGTTGAGATATAAGAAGGAGGGCGCCAAGTAACCTTATTGTAAACCCATAAGTTGAACGTATAGAAAAAGAGATAAATTTTAGCCCCTACCTAACGTTCGTACTCGCTGGTTGGTATGGAGTCGTGGCGGTTGGGTGATTATTTATTTCTATCCGAGCGACTAAGCGCTATTACTCTAGACATACATTAGTCCCGGCAGTGAAAGAGGTTGGTATAACTTTAATTCTAGCTCAATGACCTCCATTTATTTTCCATGACGTTATACCTGTTACAGGATACTAGGTACTTGGCATAATTTTATTTTATATAATAGGTACCTACCTAAGGTGTATAAAAGATTCCGGTAAAGTATGGCTGATGGGGGCCATTGTAACACGATAGATGAACGGAAATGCTTACAGTTTGCCACGATGCCTGTCTGTGTTGGCGTAGGTCCAGTTGCAGTACTGGTTGTAGTCTTACTCGTTGCCGCGGGCCGGCTTGTGGGTGTCCCGGGGATACCGACGCACACGTAATAACCGATGAAGAGCTAGGAACAATCCGAACCGACAGCTGGGTTCCATGAGAGGCTATATTATTTCACACACTAGACACATTGTCAAATAGCTGTAGGGTCTTAAATCATATCTCGATGGGTCTAAAAACTCACAAGTCCTTGAGGGTAAACGTGCCATAGTTGTCGACGATCTGCGAACAAGTGTCTCCCGACCCGACCTTGTAATAAGATATACCTACAACTATTATCAGCACTTATTCCTTAGCGAGATGATTAGGCCCCTAGGCTTGGATATTATGTATTCCTCGAGGAAGTTTGAAGGTTGAAATAATTCCAGTCTGCTTAGGTTGTCATACGGACAGTAATGCCAAAAAATTGTTGGTTAAAAAAAATAACTAATAAAAAATATAGGATAATTATTTCAGGATTTATTAGATAAGGAATATTATAAAATTATATAATTATATATAAGCAAAATTAACATATTAATAAAGATTTTGTTAAATTAATAAATATGTATTTTAAATTGTTTATAAATAAGTTAAAATTTTTTTTTGGAAAAAAAGAAAAAATTAAAGATTTTAAAACTTTAAAAAATTATTAATAATTTTGATTATATTTTAAACCTTTTATAACTTTTATTATAAATAATTTTTTATTATTTTAAAAAGATTTAATATTTTAAAATGGTATATATATTTCGGATTATTATTTATTTTATTTTATATTAAAATTTTAAATTAAAGTTTAATAAAATTTAAAAAAAACCTTTTATTACTTTTTTTTATTAATAAATTTTTTTTTTAATTTTTTTTTTTTATTATTATTATTTATTGGAGAAAAAATTAAATTAAGATATTTTTTTATATTAAACTTTATATTTTTAAAAATTATTTCCTTTATTATTTAATTAAAAAAGGAATTTATAAAAAAACTTAAAAATTTTATATTTTATAAATATATAATTAAATTAATTTTTAACCAAAACTTTTTTAAAAAATATTTTCGAAATAAATATTAAAAGCGTTTTTTAATTTAATTTAATATTTTAAAACTATCTTTAATTTAAACCGATAATATAAGTTTAATATATTTTAATAATAATTATATTTTTATTTTATATAAATTGTAAAATTATAAAGTAATTATATAAAATATATTTAAAATTAATATTATTAATTTTATTATTATTAACTTATTTAATTAATTAATTTAATTGTATAAATAAATGGAAAAAATTTATAAATTTTTTTAATTTTTTATACGTTTAATAAATAAAAATTATAAAAATAATTAAAATTAATTTAATTAATAATATTAAATTTTATAA
>NW_026054995.1:0-27436 GCF_022478755.1 Daldinia loculata
TTTTTTTTATTTAATTTATTTAAATTATATTTATTAATAATATTATTATAATATTTATTAATATTATTATTAAATATATTAATAATAAAACAAAATATATTATTTATAAATTTATTATATTTAATAATAAAATAAAAAAATATAAAAAAAAAACATCCATTTAAATTAACTTTATTTAATTATTTATTAAAACAATTAATATTTATTAATTTTTTATTAAATAAAAATAAAATTATAATTAAATAAAATAAAATAATACCAATAATTATTCCAAAATAATTTATTTATTACACATTAAATAAATAAAATAAAATATAAATAATTACCTTATTTATAAATATAATAAATTAATTTATTTATTACATATAAAATAATTAAAATAAAAATATAATAATAATTATAATAATAATAATTTTAACTTTATTTATAACGTTAATAATCATTTATTAAATAATAATAATTTTTTTAAAAAAAATAAACAATTTACCAAAAAATCTCGATTATATTTTAATCATAAAAACCATAATTATTTAAATATTAAAATAAAATTTACACTTTTAAAACATATTATATTTAAATTAACCAAATTTATAATAAATTTAATTAATAATATTAATTAAAATTTTAACCATAATATCAATTATAATAATTTTAATTATATTTTATTAAAATTTAACATATTTAATAACATATTAAATAATATATTTATAAAAATATTTTATAATTTTTATATATGTTTAACAAATAATTACTTATAATTAAAATTTTTATTAATTATAATAAAAATTTAAATAAAATATATAAATAATAATAAAAATTTAAATAAAATATATAAATAATAATAAAAAATTAAATAATTAAATATATAAATAATAATAAAAAAATAAATTTAAAATATTAAATATTTATAAAATATATTATTTATTTAAATTTTTAAATAATTATAATATATATTATTATTATTTAATTTTTAAAATTTTAAAATATATTATTTAAATATAAATAATTATTAATATAAATTATTAAAATGATAAAGTTTTTATATGGATTAAATAATAAAAATGAATAATGTAATGAAAAAAGATAACGTAAAAGAATAATAATTAAATAAATAATTTAATTGGTTTTAATTATATGTTATTATAAAAGAAAAGAATTTATAAAATGGGGAGGATTATTAATTATATATGTGGGTTATATGTATTAAACCTTAGTTTTAATTACGTAATAAGGTTATATGATTGTAATTTTAATATTAATAATTTTTTTTTTTTTTTTTTGTATAGTTTATATATAATATAAACTTAATTGCGAATTTATAATAATATAAATATTGTTTTTTTTTTGCAATTTTTATTTTTTTTTTTTTAAGTTAATTTAAATCGATTTAGTTTAATAATATCTTTTTTAATAATAGTATTTTTTTCTTATATTTTTTATAATGTTGATTGTATTAATATATAAGTTGTAAAAGTGGTTATTAATTTATTAAAGGCATGGTTTAAAGGTTTATTTTTTGGTTATTTTGCGTTTTATATTATATAATTGTTTATTAATGTTTTTAAAATATTATTAATTATATAATTAAAGTTAAAAATGGTTATTTTTTAATTTTTTTTAATTTAATTTTATATTTTTATTATAAAATAATTAATATTAATAAACGTTTTTAATATTTTATTAACGTTTGATTTTATTATTATATTAGTTAAATTATCTTTTTTATAAATTTATTTAATATCGTTTATTTTTTACCTTTTATATAATTGCTGTAAAGATATAATGTTAATTATAAGCTGCTTTTCTTTCGTTGTATTAAGCTTGATAATGCACTTGTATAACGAGAATGAGTTAATATAAACAACTATTAGGGCGGGTGGGAGGTTGATCTTGTCAAGGATTGACGTTACCGTTGTGCCGATTGCTATAATTATGTTTACGCCGTGAATTATGGCATATATCTCACTTGTTAAAATACTTCTAGTAATTCGCTTATATTTTATTAAGCTCCAGTGAATTAGGTTGCTTTTTATAGTAAATAATTTGTTATAAAAAGTTTTATTAGTAATGAATATTTTATATTTAATTTAAAAATTTAAATTTTTATTATTTGTAAATAATTTATTTATAAATATAAATATTTTAGTTATTATTAAATTTAATAAAAAATATTTAAAGCTTTATTATATATTATTTTATTATTATTAAAACTTTTTATTAAATTTAATAATTTTATTTTTATTTAATTTTTAATATTATACCGTTTTTAATATATTAAACATTACTTTTAATTAATAAATAATAATTATATATATATTTTATACTTTTTATTATATATATTATTATAAGGTATTATTTATATTAGTTTTAATAATTATTATTTTTTTGTTTTAATTTTTTTATTTTAAATAAATATTGTTTTTTATATTTGTAAATATAATATATTTGTTAAATATTAATATATTTTTTTCTGTTAAATATATTTTAAATTTTATTTTAAATTTTATTTTTTATAATTTTTTATTTTTAAATTTATTAAATATTTTATTAAATATATTTAATATATTATTTATTTATATTATAATTATATTAAATTATTTTATTAAACTTAATATTAATAAATAAAAATTATATATTAACATTATTATAAAAAGTTTTTTTTTATAATGTTTAAAATATATTGTTTATTAATATATTTTTATTTTAAAAATTTTATAAAAAGGTTTAATTACAGTTATTATTATTATCTTTAAAAATATATGTTTTATTTCTTTTAATAATTTAATTATAATTATTTAATTTAGGTTTATTTTAAATTATATATATATTTATATTACATTTTATAATTATATTATAATTTTTTTAGTTTTTACATTTAATAATAAAATAAATGTAATAATAATTTACTGGTTAAAACGTTATATTGTTAAAAATTAAGTAAATATTATTTTTTTATTTTTATTATTATAATTTTATATAATAAATTTTAATTTTTTATAAAATTTATTAGTTGTTTTTTTTTTAATTTTATATATAATTTTTAAATTAAATAAATAAATATTTTTATATTTTTATTTATTATATTATTTAAATAAAAATATTTTTTTTTTAATAAATTTTTTAATTTTTTATTTATTTAATTTTTTGAACGGTTATTTTAATGTAATAATCTTACTTTTTTTATAAAGTTATACGGTAAATTTCGTATTTGCAATTTCTTTTAAAAATAAGTAATTTGTATTATTTGCTTTTTTTAGTTTATTTTTATTATTTGGTAGTTATTTTTATAGCTTTTTAGCTATTGGTACTTTAACTTTTAATATAAATTTATTTTCCGAATCATTAAATTTAATATTAAAATTATTGTTTTCGTTATATAAAATATTAATTATTTTATTTTAGAAATATAATTTTATAAATATAATTTAAAATTTAATAAATTTATTATTAATTTTAATAATATATGTTTAATTATTAAATATAATTAATTTATAAAATCTTATTTATTTTTTATTTTTTTAATAAATTTAAACTTTTAATTATAAAAATAAATTTATTGTTTTTATTATATTTGGTCTGTTTTTTATTCTTAATATATTATTTATTTTACGTTATATTTTAAATTTTTATATTTTATTTATTACTTTTTTCATAATTGTAACGCATATTATAATTAATAATATAAGTAATAAACTTTTAATTAATTTAAAATATATATCAAATATAAATAATATAAAAATTAATTTGTTTAGTTTTGTTATATTATTAACTATTTTAATAATTATTTATAAAATATAATATATATTTATTTAAATTTTTTATAAATTTTTTAATATAATTTTATATATATGTCGTAATAGTTTATAATATTTCTTTAATTACCTATTTAAGTTATACGTTTTAATTAAGATTTTTTTAATTAAAATTAATAATTTTTTTATATTAATTATAAATTTATTTATTATAAAATTTATATTTACATTAAATATAAAATTATCAAATAGTTTAAAGTAATTATTTATTTATATTATTTTTAATATATCTTAAATATATTTAATTATTATATCTTTTAAAAATTTTGTTATTTAAAATAACATTATTTTATTAATTATATAAAATATAAACTTATTTTTAATATATATTACATTAACGTTTATATTATAATTAAAATTAATATTATTTTTTACCGTAAATTTAAATTTTTTTAATACGTTTTTGTATATTTAATATTAATGGTAATATTTATTAATTTTATTAATAACGTTTTTATTAATTTTATTATATTTTGTTTTATTTAAAACGTTATAAAATTATTTTATTATAAAATAATTAAATTGTTAATAAATTTACCGGAACTCGGTTTTTATAAAATGGTAATATATAACAATTTATTTTTAATTATTTAATAAAAATTATAAATATTTCCATTTTCGGATAATAAAATAATTTTTTTTTTTATAAGTTAATATGTTTTTTACATTATTAAAAAATATATTAAACCGGTTTATATTTTTTAAATATAATAAAAACGGTATATTAAAAAATATAATATAAAATAAAATAGTTTTAAATAAAATTAATATATAAGTAATTTTTAAGTTTTATTGGTTTAAATTATTACTAAATCAAATTAAATAATGTTTAATTATTATTATATTAATTTTAATATACAAATATATTTATTATAAAACTTTTATTTAAAATTTTTTATTTATTAATACGTTTATAGTTTTAATGTTAAGTAATATATTTTAAAATGTATATAAATATTAATTTTTTAAATAAAAAGCTATTAAAATTTTGGGATATTTTTTATTAATTTTAGCTAGTAATACTTTTTCAAAATATTTATTAAATATATTTAATTTTATAAATACGTAATATATGACTTAATTTATAAAAATCTTTACTATTTAATAATTATTAATTTTATTATAAATTATAAAATATTAATTAAAAAATGGTAATGTTTGGTATTTATTACTTAAATTATTATTACAATTTTATTTTAAAATTTATACATTATAATCTTTTTTTTTATTTTTATTATTATATTTAATATTAACGCTTTTATATTTAATTAAAAATTTTTTAAAATCTTTTTTAATATTTTTAAATTTTTACTTTTATACATATTTTTGTTATTATTTATATTTTTTTTATTATTTTTTAACAAGGTATTTTATAAATTAATATTTAAACTTTTTATATATAAAACATTTTTTTTTATTATTACGTTTATTATAACGCCTTTTTAATAGTTTATTTTAATAAAATTATAACTATTTTAAATATTTATTATTTTGATAAATACGGTTGGTTTAATATTAATTATTAGATTATAGTTTTTAAATTAAATAAAATTTATATTTATATATAATATTAATTGCGTTATATAAATTTAAATATACGTTTTTAAAAATATTTACCGGTTGGAAGATTATTGCGTTAAACGTTAAATATTTTTGTATAACATTAATCATACTTTTTTTAAAGTTAACATTTTTAAAATAATTAAATAAAAGTTTTTTTTAAATTTATTAAATTTAGTTAATAAATTTATTTAAATTTATAAATAAATTATTATTTAAATATTTAACCATTATAATATAAATTGTTATTATTTTTTATTTGTTTATATATATTTATTAATTTTTAACGGTATAAAAAAATTTTTTTATCCAAATTATTATTTTTTAAAAGTTAAATTCTTTTTTTATAAAGTAATTATAATAATATTATAATATTTGTTTTTTTAACATTATTAAATAAACTTTATAATATTAATATTTTTTAATCTCGGTTTTTCGGTAATAATCTTTAAAAACCTTAATTTTTTTGTTTAAAATGTTATATCTTTTATTGCTAAATTTATGTTTATCATTATTATATATTTTAACAAAATTAGTAAAAGTTTATAAAGATTTTATTTATTATTATTACAGTAATATTTGGTTATTTTAAGGAAATAATAATTAATAATTATTTTAAAAAAATTATTATTAATAATTATTTTAAAAAAATAATAGTTAATAATTAAACTAAAGAAATAATTATTAATTATTTATAAAAAATAATAGTTAATAATTATTTTAAAGAGATAATTTTTATTATAATTACGTATTAAAATTTTAAATTAATCTTTGTTTAAATTATTAATAATAGTTTTCCGATATTTTTTTAATTTTTTTATTAAAAATATTTTGGTTTAAAATAAATACTTTTATTAGTATTAAATATATTTTTTGTAATATTGGCATTTGTATTAATAATGGTGCCGTTTTTGTTTAAATATTTATTTATTATATTTAAAATAATTAAAATGTTATTAATATTTGTTATGTAATAAATATTATTATTAATAACTTTAATTATATTACAAATTTTATTAATCCATTATATATATTATTAGATATTATTATTTTTAATTATTATTTTAAGTTTAATTTAATAATTACTTTATTTATTTTTTTAATATAATATAAGTTAAACTTTAAAATAAATATTATTAAATAATTTTTTGACATTTTAAAAGCTTGCCTGTTTAAAAATTTTAAATATTTTTTTGCATTAATAACTTTTTTTATTTTTTCGGAATTATTTATCTTAATAGTATATATTTCATATTTTAATAAATAATTTACCATTTTTATTTAAAAAGTATAATATATTTTTATAAAGTTTACCGCTTTCCATCTTTAAAAATTACCTTAAAATATTTACTATAATTTTTCGTTACATATATCATCGTTATATGTTGTAAAACTTTTAACATAATATATATTAATTTTATTTTATATTACGTTTACCAATTAATTAAGTTAAAATTTAATACTTAACAATTTCTTTTAAATAAATCTTATTTAATTAAACGTTATATTATTTATAAATACCGTAAAATTATCGTATTAAACAATTTTTAATACCATTAATTTATAATAAATTTTTAATTAAATTGTATAATAAACGCAAATTTGTTAACATTTTTATTAGTAAATTTTTAAATTAATATAATATTTTTCGTAATTATTTATAAATAAATAAATTTTAACGTTACTATTTTTTTTTATTATAAAATAATACATACCCTTTTATCGCCTATTTTTTTTTATTTTCTTTATTATTTTATAATTAACTTATTAATCAACCATTAATTAATATTAAAATAACAAAGTTTCCGTATAAATTAAATAATAAAAATAAATAATATAATAAAAAAAAATAACATAAAAAAATAATAATTAAATAAATAACTTAATTAATTTTAATTATATATTATTATAAAAAAAAAAATTTATAAAATAAAGAAAATTGTTAATTATATATATAAATTACGTATATTAAACCTTAACTTTAATCACATAATAAAGTTATATAACCATAATTTTAATATAAATATTATATTTAATATTTATACTTTTTTATATAAATTAAATAAATAAATATTTTTTAATTAATAATAATTATTTATTAAAAAATAATTTTTAAATATAAAATAATTTTTATATTTAATAATCGTTTTTTAAAACTACCTTTTGCCGTTATGGTACTTTACCATGTATTTTTCATTTTCCAGTTTTAAAGGTTGCTATATTAAAGAATTAAGATGATTTCGCTTAATTAATATATACAAGAATTGTTGAATATAACATTAGTTTACGAAAATATTGGCCTAACCAAATCATAAGAGAATTTTACAATTATATCATAAATACATTTACAACGCCATTATAGCCAGAGTGGACTTTGCACTTGTGTATCCCTATATTTCTCAGAATTATATTTGCCCAGTTGTATACTTGTTCATATAGTAATCACATTTCTTCTCTTTTGACAATGACAATTGTTAGGCTTATGCCAAATCAAGAATGCGCATTAATGATAGCAGCCAAAATATAATGGTAGAGTAGTGCTATTCAGGTTGGTATAGCTAAGTCTTCAAAGCCACCAATAAGGGCATTTATGAACATGGTAAACTCCAGGAAAGTATTACTCTCAAGGAATATTACTTCATAACTTTACATATAGCCGTCCACAGGCGAATCCCAATGTATCGCTGCTACTAATAAGTATCAAGATCTATGAAAGTTGAATCGCACATCTAAAAAGGGGGTGGCCCACAATAGGGGTCTTATTATAGACCTCACGACAGGCGCGAAAGTAAAGCCCAGAGACACATAAACACAAGCATTTGAGCATCGTTCAACCTTGGATAGATAAAGATATCAATTTTGTGCTTAAACTATCCCTTGTCGAATGCAAGTTATTACGTGGAGGGTCATAGACGATCCTAGAGATGCCACTTTAGCTAGCTTAAGGGGCATGCTTCGATCGTATATCAAATACCCAAGGCACTCAAGCGGTCTTAACGCATTACCAACTGATTGGTACTACATAGCCAGCCCAACCAGCCTCCGTATCAGCTTCTTTCCATTTCTCGATACCGCCTAACACACCATCCGCGCCAACCTCCCATGCGCCGCTTTCGACTTGCTTGAGCCACGCTCTCAGGACTTGAGCAAGGCGGACCTCGTGTGTACCAATGAATGGCACATATCCCAGTTGGAACAAGTCGGCGTGTGTATCGCGTGGTTGGACGACGGCGCCCTTTTCCTCTTTGATTTCTCCGAACCTCGCTCCGTCGCTTGTGCGTGCATATCCGCGTGACCCAATACCGAATGGCAGCACCATACGGGCGCCATCTTCAAAGCATACGGCTTCCTGGTCCGATTCCGTTAAGTAAAGTCCCGCGGGGTATGCGTTTACTTGAGACCATGGCCAGGAGAATGGGAGATGGGATCCCGTGCGATCGTTCACTCCATACGGACTGGGGGAAGCGTAGAACATATCCGAGGCTCGAAATAGTAAGACAGGAAACTGAATTGTCGGACCTATATCTACGTCTTCCCTAAGTAGGTCGGGATCGACCGCACTAAAGGGCTGGTATCCGAACGTGTCAGCAGTGGGTATTTCTAGTCCCGGAGCAATATAACGGAATGATGGTCGTCGTGCATTGCTTAGAAATTCCCGGGCAAATCCATATGATATGTTCGCCGCGGCCAGAGCATCGTCAGGAACGAGTGGCTGTTGACTCGATGGCCTAGAAATTCCTGGGATCCGAGACTCAATCGCATCCAAGAGATTGTGGTAGATGGTAAGTGTTTCTTCTATCTCATGAATGTCATAGGGTACGATTACCCACGGTTCGAATTTCTGGTTTGGAAGCTCTACAAAGCTATTAACGGCCTGCACCTTGCCTACTTCTACCATGTCAAGCCAGGCGCTGAGAACAACTTCGAGGGGGAACCATTGCTGGCGGCCATTCTGGGTAATTGAAGAGTCGGAATCGGACATCTGTATGATTGCTTTGTTTTCCACTTGGTCGAAGCTATCATTATGTTAGCTGAGATACTAGGAGACGTACTGTGAGGCTTACACTAGGCCGATTTGTCCGGGGGCGGCACCGGGAGCGACACCGAGAGGGACACCGCTACCGGTGTAAAGAGTTAGATACCGATCTGGGTTTACCCCCGTATTCATCTCTCCTTCGTTGTCTGACCATAGGAAATCATGGCTAGATAGACCCGCAACATAGTAGTGTAGAGAGTGGTTAGATACGACTAATGCACGCTCTAGGAAAGCCACCAGTGATGGCGAGAGACGACTGCGTACGCTCTCAGCATCGGCCCCGAAAAACTCGAACCAGTTTTCACGGTGTAGAAACTCTTCTGGATCACCCTTGCCGTCATATTCCAGCTGCTGTCCAGAGTCCACCCAGCCTCTCTCGAGGAGCCTGTTGTGCAAGGTAGCGCATCGGACATAGTCCAACTCAGCAGCCATCGGTGAGGGGTCACTTGAGATGGTGCGCCACGGTGATGGCGGGCTACCCTCAGTAAAGGGTATTTGAGGATCCATTTTGTTGTGACGAAGGTGTGTGGTTGGGAGAGCTTCAGTTGCGTATGGATGTATATGATATGATGTAAGGTAGGTAGGTACCTAAAGTATGGTTTCGAAAGGTACCTGGATGCGTAAAATGATGAGGAATATTTTGTTGAAGTATCCGCTTATTGTTTTGACGTTAGAGCATCTACCTTTTGACTCATTTACTTTCGAGGACAATGAGAAGAAGGAGCAGGCGTCAACTGTGTCAGACCACAGCTTTCGTGTTATGGTAAATGACCAGCAAGTTTCAACAACAAGAGATACGCAAGAGCATAAGTAGTCGAGGGGGACCCACGTTAATTTTTACTATCAGCCTGTTCACTTCGTACTGGCCGGTGCAGAACTACAAAGCCAAGTCTGTAGACGTGAATGGCTGTCTTACTGATGTCAATAGTATGGGTTAGCTGAGGCGTCGTGCCGTACAATCAGTTCTCAACGGGGATATACCACCAACAATGTGGTATACTACCCCCAACAATGATAATGAGAAAGGCTCCTATGACGTACTCTGCGTAGATGGTGGCTCGCCATATGTTGATATCAAGACTGGCGAGGCATCGTGCCTCGAAGATAGTGACGTGGTTGAACCGCAGACTACGGGAAATGCCAACGAAGACCTTTCGCGGTACGGAACACCCACGGTAGCAACTACGGGTGATGTTATTGTTGTATATACGATGCCCCAGTTGGTAGTTGTGACTAGGAGGACGTTACCTACTACTACACTACTTCTTATTGGGGCACGGGCTATAATTCACCGTAATGGACTGGCACCGCACGGCTAATCTAATAAGGGGTACAATGAGGTTAGATAACTATGTCTTAGATGTCTAACTCAGTGAAATTCTCATGGGATATTAAAGCCAAGAGAACTAGAGAATGGTACAAATTCATGCTGAAGTGCCTCCAGTAATTTGTGCCTTCTAACGCAAATGGATTATAGGATAAGCAACAAGTGTTGCGGCCCAGCTATCGACGGACATAAAAGGGGTATGAATGCTGCAGGTAAAGTCACCAGGATGCCTGGCATCGTGCCCAGAATACTACCCAGGCAATGGTACCAGCTACCGTAGCAA
Source organism: Daldinia loculata (assembly GCF_022478755.1). NCBI lineage: Eukaryota > Fungi > Ascomycota > Sordariomycetes > Xylariales > Hypoxylaceae > Daldinia > Daldinia loculata. The sequence goes on from NW_026054995.1 coordinate 11,019, forward strand.
CAGTTATCCAACAGTACAACAATATAGAGCCCAGAACTAGAGAAACAAAGATTGCAGCGACAAAGCCTGCTACAAGCCGACCAACTACCAAGGCCTCATTCAGTATGGCTAGGAGATCCGGGGTTAGGTTGGGATCTGTTGATGGGATTCTGACTTGGGTGAAAAGTGGTAAGTAGAGGAAGGTCCAGTTACGAGACCGGCGGATAGAATGAAAAAGGCACAAGCTGTAGAAATCCAGGAGATATCAGAGCTAGAGTATTGTGTGATGAGAGTCTGTTCATAGTATTACTGAAAGACACCAGAAGCGAGGAGGAAACCCCTTATTAGAAACGTGCCAATTAGCAAGAGGATCGGTCATTATGGCGTCCAAGGCTAGATATTTCAGTAGAACGTAGTTTATTCTCCCCATCGTCCATAACGGCTGCCATGATGTCGGTTACGGATTGTGGTACAGTATAGAATGAGCTTAGTTAAAAATAATGTAGTTTTCAAGTTCAAGGGAAGGAGATTAATAGTATTCGAAATAATCGTATTTGAAATATAAGACTAACCGTTTATTCCGATCTATGTATAGATTTACAAGAATTATGGTACTGAATAGAGCATTTCCTAATGTCTAACATAAGTAAACCTGTTAAATCTAAGGTTTATTAAGCTCTTACAGTATTCCCGCGTTCGACTCTTAACACTAGGTCGGACGGCGTCGGCTGCAAGTTATTTATCTAGGGCAAACGCCGCCGCGGATACTCTCAACCAAGTCCAGCTTCGTCTTTACGCCTCCGAGGCTGTCGTACTCGGACGAGGTCAGGCCTCGTCGGGAGTTGGCCGCGTTCCTGAAGCCGGCGCGGCCTAGGCCGGCGCCCGCTAGGTAGCTGAAGACGGCCATGAAGGCGTTCTCGGGATCGTTGACGATGTCGTAGACGGCCACGCCCGCGTCGCCGGTAGCGCCGATGAGCCGGAGCAGAGAGCGGACCGTCGTCATTCCCACGGCGCCGACGGCCTCGCCCACGAAGGGGATCCAGAAGAGCAGTCCGGTGATGAAATTGAGGATGAACTCCTCGCGCTGCTTCTTCTCGATCTCGCCGGCCTTCTCGACGATATTCTCCATGCTCGAGACGGCCTCCTCCGTCGAGTAGCTCGGCAGCGACGTGGCATCCACCAGGTCCGACAGCTCCATCAGGTCGTCCCAATCCCCGTACGCCCGCACGATCTTGAACCGGTCGAGCATGTCGGTTGCCTTGGGGAAGGAGTCGCCGATGACCTCCTTGGGGTTGTAGACCGTGACCTTGTCGGCTAGGGGGTAGTTGTAGAAGAAGTTGTTCTGCTTGTCCATGCACTCGTTGACATCTTTGCCCGCGTATTGGCACCCGTTGTTGACCCGCATGAGCCGCCTACCGAACTTGATCCACGACTCCTCGATGCCGTACTCCTCTCCAATGTCTTTCCAGAAACCGTCAGCGTCCTTGAGCGTGAACGTGGCGTTGGGGATCGGGGTTTGGTCGCCGTCCGCTATGGATCGCTGGAACTCCATCCGGGGGCACGTTATATCAATCGTACCCCTGCCGTTCTTGCAGTCGCTGCCTTTGACGCACGTCTCGGCACAGGTGGCATAGCGGCAGCTGCTGCAGCACGTAATGTACTTGGTCTCTTTACATGTGAAGTACTGGTCCACCTTGTCGCTGGCCATAAAATGGTTGACTTGAGGGGGAACCTGGTCCGCGACGTATTCCTCGTAGATGGAGAACTTGTCGTCGTAGCCGTCGTCGATAAGTTTCTTGTACTTGTTCAGGGCTGTTTCCAAGGTGGCGACCTGGACGTCTAGTAGGTACTGCTCGATGCAGTGGGCGGGCATAGAGTCTTTCCGTTGGTCGAGCTGATCAAGCGTGGTATATGAGCCCTGGCACGGAGACCAATAATTGTCGTCGACTTCGTATTCGTAATCATCGTCGTAGCCATCGCCGCCGCTCCCACTAGATGTCGTTAGTACGGAAGGAAACCGGAAGCGCGCAAGAATGGTGCAAGAATGGTGCTGAGACTTACTCCGCGAAATACTGCAAGTCCACGGCCCAGTCGGTAGTGCCCGCGAAGTTGTACGAATCGTAGAACTCGGTCCGTGACTTCTTCATGTCGTCGTCCATGTAGGCTACCCACTCGGTGTCGTTGTAAACCAAAATGTTAGAGCCTTCCCTCTTCCATTGCTTGTTGACCTTGCCGCTCTGGATGATCTCGTCGATTTCGGCATTGGAGATGTAGCCCCCCGTATCCGTACAACGCCCTTTCGCGGCGTCGGACACGCGGGGTGACCCCGTGAACAGGCATCCCTCGGAGTCGCAACCCGCCTTAGCCATCTTGAACGACCGGCCGTAGCTGGCCACGCCCACGACGACCTTGTTCGAGGCGGCGCCGGCTTTGGTGATCATAGAGAGGGCGTCCTTGGTCTCCGTCTCGTTGACATGGGACCTCAGACAGTTGCCGGTCTCGCAACCGGGAGAAGTCCACTTGTTGTTATAATCCCACTGGCCATGAAGATCGTACGTCATGTAGACGATGTAATCGAGGTCCTTGGCCATGTTCTTGATGGGGAACGCCTTGAGGTACCAATAGGATGCCGGTGCCGCGAAGGAAACTGATTTGGAAGAGCCCACGGATTTCTTAACATCGGACAGGAATTCGTAGTAGTTCTTACCATTGACCGGATCATCACTAGGGATGTCGGGAATATCAGGGGCCTGCGTGTTCACTCATTAGTCCTGCCAAGCAGAATAAGGGGGAGGGGGAGGTGGGTCACTCACTCCAGGATACTCCCAGTCGAGGTCGATGCCGTCGAGATTGTGCTCGTCGACGAATTCAATGAGATTACTCTTGAACTTGTCGCGGTTGCCAGGCTGGACGGCGGTGCGGATGATGTTGAAAGTCCCGGGCATCGTGCTGAAGTCCCATCCGCCAAATGAAATGATCTTCTTGACGCCTGTCATACGCTTGAAGATGTCAAACTGCTCCTGGACCTTGCTGATATCAACTGCGAAGTCATTCGGCGTGATATCAGCGAAGGCAAAGTGAATGTGAGTGTAGACATCTGTGTCGATCTGGTCGACATCCATGGTCAAGCATTTGCGGTTGTGGTTCCAAGCCTCAAAGTACGCAACCTTGATCTTCTCAGCCGGCGCAGATCCTTTGATGATATCTCTGCCGCAGTTGCTGACACCTGATCCCTACAGTCAGCTCGATGCTTTTCTCACAGCATGGCTCTTGATGAAACAATGTAGCTAGAGACAGCGTAACTTACATCCGTTCTTTGCGCCCGAGGTTCCAGGAGCACCGGTCTCAGACTTCTTTTCGACGCAGAAGTCATCCGTCGTACCACACTGGCCCCAGATATTGCAGCAAACATTAAGCGGACACGGGTTGAGCGTGCTCAAGTCGGTTCCTGCGGGCGGCCGCGCTGTGTCATTCGCCTTTACATATCCACGTTAGCCTGGGTAGTGCCATAATGACTATATGTAGTGTGACGGGGGGCGTTTTCTTACCGTTGGTCCGCAAACAGCGTTCTGTTAAGAATCCTCGTTAGTCAAGGTACTTTAACAAGGTACTTTAACAAGGTACTTTAACAAGGCACCTACGAGAATTAAGCAAGAAAGTACTCACAGGAACGTTCGCTGGCATGGGTGGGCTTCCCGTGCTCACACACATCTTGAAGTCGGGCAAGAGCTTCTCGCAGCCGTTCCAGGCCCAGGTTTTCTTGTTGAAGTTCTCCAGGTTTTCCACGGTCAGGTCACGGGCTGCCGCTATCTTGGCGCAGTTGTCGTTCTTTATGGTCGTGTACACCGCGCAGTTGCCGTCGGGATCGGGCTTGGGCTTCAAGTCCGGCATCTTCCCGGCCGTGCAGCAAACCTGTTGGCCCTCGGCCAGGTTCGAGCATAGATCGGCTTTGGTGTTGGCCTTAGTGAAGTCCGCCGCGCTGATACCGCACTTGGATGCTAGTGAGCCGCAGCTATCGCCGTAGATCACGGTCCTTGTCTTGCACGTGCCATCCGAGTTGCCCGGTGGCAGAGTGCTAGGCAGAGTGCCGCTGCTGCAACAGACGATCTCGTCGAGGATGAGGGTGCTGCAAAGGTCCTTGCGATTGTACTTCTCCAAGTCTGCCTGGCTGATCCCGCACCTGTCGGCCACAGCCCAACATCCATTTCCGGATTCGACTTTGGTTGTTTTGCAGTCGGCCCTCTTGGTAAGGTGCGACCTTGCCCCGAGGCTTGCGGGTGTAGTGCCAGATGATGCCGTCATATCGGTGCTACTATTTGACGTGACCTCAACGGGCGAGGGAACACGCAGGGTGACCGACATCCAAGGCTCTCCCACGCCCGGCTTAGTGACACATTCTCTGTCGGCCCATGTCTTGACAGCCTCTTGGACGAATGGGAGATTCGCGACACTAGCAGCAACAATGCCGAAGCTATAGTCTGCGCCGAGGCCATCGGTACCGCACATCTGGACGACAGTGGCCTTAGATATGGCCTTCTCCTCTGCGTATTTCAGCAGATTGTTGAGAACATCCGAGCTGTGGCACTAGGTTAGTGGTTAGGCCTCTACGGAAGCAAGTGTGTGGTGCGAACGTAGGCTATGGATGGGGAAAAGAGTAAGAAAAGACAATGTAAAGGCGCTCATATTGCGGTATCCATACGAGACGGGCATCATAGGTTTGTATTCTGGAAGGTCCAAAGACAGATTTATGGGCTAAAGAAGTTTGAACCCCTGGGGTACTTACGTTACTCCGTGTTGATGAATCTCGGCTCCAGCAAAGACGCCAATGGCTGCTGATTGGGAATAGGCAAATTCGATTGCGTTGTGAGCGCAGGAGGGTACCTGTAATGCGAGATGGCGGGAAATCTGATGCCCAGCAGCCAGGAAATGGTTGACAGAGAATTCAGCAGCATTGCTGCCGACTTGTGGTTCGTGCATGTAGATGGAGGCCTCCTTCAGGACACGATTAGACGTTGAACAGAGGGATGCCTTGCTCTCGTCCGCGACGAATGCAGCTTTTACACCGGAGCCATAGTCGGCTGTGCATGCCCTCATAGCCGTAGGAGTTGTTTGATCTTCAGCTGTAGTCTTGACAACCATGTTGAGCAGCATAGTCTCGTTACATGACGCCAACTCTGCAGCGTCTGGAAACAAGAACCATTCGGTACTCGAGCTGCTGTTTTTGGTTGCGCTGCATGACACGGGGCACTTTTTGCGCGTATCAAGTGACGCTCGCTGGGCCGTCGCGAGCCACGACTCGAGTTCTGCGACATCTTCGTCTCGGCGGGAGATTTCGATATGAGAATGGGATGCAAAAGCCTCGGAAGCCAAGATGGCCCAAGGAACAAGTAAAGAAGCCCTCATGATAGCATGGAACTGCGCAAGCAGGTTCGCTGAGGGGATGAAAGCCTCTGACTCTCTGGCACGAGAGGGAACAAATATAAGACGGATGAGAAAAATAGAAGCGACTGAGCACAGGCGAGCTGAGCGAACGTTGGACGGCGGAGCTCACGCATTCGAGCAGCTCAAGATATCGAGAACAAGGCCGGTGAGAATGACCTTGGCATAGACATGGGTTGATGTTGTCCTACTAGCACTACCTGGATTGCTTCCGCCTCTTTGAATATACAAGTACCCTCATCTCCGATATAGTCAGCCCTATCAACAGGGGTTTAGCAAATGAATCGTCACGAGACAAGAAGAGTGCGGCGAGGGAATGAAGTTAGGATCTCGCTACGTGCTAAAAGAGCACCTGCGTGTTATACGCCGCAGACTAAACCGTCGCCAAGGGGCCAGATTCGCACCAGGCTGACAGCATTATTATAGTCAATACAACCATCAACAGAATGGCCTATCAGACCGGAGATGGAGATTATACGGTAACACGGCATATGTTAGTCCAGTTCTACTTCTAATAGAACATGATCGGATACAGCTCCGCTGTGAACTTGAGCCTGAAGGACGGTCTTGGAATTGGGAGCAAACTCATCAATCATTTTTCTTCACCCATCCTTTACTTCACCTAGGACTCAACTTCTTCCTTGCTCTGTCGAGTCTTGTGCACCAGCAACAATCATGAAAGTTAATCTTTTCCTCGTTCTTTCTCACCTCTCCGCAGTCTTGGCCGGAGGGTACCAGGGATGCCTTGAGCGCGTGCTACTGTTCAATGCCTACGAGATCGATGGGCTCAACGATGAGAAGGACCAGACGATCGGCTTCAAGTGCGCCAAAGCGGACACGAAGACCAAATCATGCACCCAGTGGAATGCTTGCAAGCCAAAGAAGAACTCGGGTCGCACCCGGTGCAACTTTGACGACCTCATGGTGTTCCTGGGCAAGACCCCTACTCCAAACGGTTGGTCCGTCAACGGTTCCGATGGGAAGTTGGACCCCGAGGGGACGGCCAAGCAATGTTACAAGCTCTTCGCCAACGGCCCAGGGAAGAACCCCAAGGTGCCCAACTTCCCGCCTTACGTAGCCGTAAAGGACGCGTGGGAGTTCAACGACTACATCAAGCGTGTCGGCGACACAGTTAACAATGCGTACAAGAACAAAGGGAACAGTGGCAACCGGGGTTTCTGGGATAGCTTCGACGCGACTTTAGACAAGGTCAGCGAGGCGCGGGCTGGAGATCACGGCCCTCATCTCGTTCAGGAAGCTAAGGCCCAGCTAGGTGGCAAAATGGACATACAAATACAGAAACTAGGATCTGGGAACAATCCTGCTACTGGCGAAGTGTGGGAAACCGTGGATTGGAAAGAGACGGCTAAACAAGCTAAGGATAAGGGCGTGCCTGATGTCGACAAGGAGATTCAGGGGTTTCTCAAGAACTTCTACGGCGGGAGCAACAAGCAGGCAAAGGATCACCGCGTAGTGATACAGTCATACAAGCGGGTGACGGACAGAAGTCGGAGTTGTCGTTAAGATGGACAATTTAGAAGTGGTTATTATGTGTCGGAAAGTAGGAAAGTTGGAGGAGGCAGAGCATGAGAAAGGAGAATAGGATAGATAGCGCGGTTGTGGTATACACGGCGATAGAATTGTAGATAATGCAATGATTGATTTCCCTCGATGAGATAACTCTTAGTTGACTGAGACGAGCACTACTAAGGTAGTCATATCCGCCCTCATCTTAGGCTTCTTCAGCAGCCTCGTCATTTTGTCTATTCATCTCCTCCAGCGCTTCGTCAAGCATCTGTTCCATCTCGAAGCTTCTCATCATCCGACCATCGTCTGGATCGAAGAACCACAGGTTTTCCAGGGCGCAAGGCCAGGAGTGCTCGTGGGAAGCCCCATGCCATGCCTCCATCCCATCTCCACAAACTACATGGATTTCCTCCGTGTTTACCCAGTCCCAGAGCTCTCTTACTTCAAAGTGGTAGAAGGATTCGTCCGAGTTTTCACGCTCGAACCTTAGCCGCTTAATGGATAATGCGACGGGTGCGAAAGCTCTGAACGAGGTTTTCCCGATAGAGACCATATCGATGTCCAAGTTGAGCCAGACATAGCGAGACTCCGCACCCGCGGCGGCGTTGACCTTGGTGGCGGTGACCTCGAAGAAGGCCTGCTTGTACAGGCCCAAGTTACGAGCTTCTTGGCAGGTTTGGAGCATTGCTGGCACCGGCGTGGGCGAGACTAGCCTCTGAACTTTTAGCGGGTTGTCAGGCACGACGCGGACCTCCACGACACGAGGTTCGACTACCAAGGCCCAGATGCGCCTGCGAAGCTCGGTTGGGAGGCGCGGAAATGGATGAAAGGTGGTCATTGTTGATTCCTAACAGCAGGGCTCAACGCAGGTAGATAGCGTACATAGTAGTCTGCGGCCCGTTGACTTGAAGCGGAAGGAGAAAAGCTGCCAAGGGTTATTGATAGTTAGCACGTCGGGATACCTCGTGCTTACGTCGTACGATCCGCCAATCCGTATGATGTGAATGGTGAATGGTCTTTGTTATTTAGATTGTCGTGTAACGGCGGCATAATATAAAATATAATTAAGTCCTATATGTATAGTCCTTATCGTAGGATTGGTTAAATAGAATTATTAGCTACTACGCGGCGTATTTCTTGGCAGTTCTTGTCACCTGGACCTCCTTGTAACGGCCAATCAGACCCTGTATAGTCCTGTATAGTCCCTGGTGTTGGGCTAATTGAGCTGACTCAGTCTTAACTCAGACTCTAGAGTCTAGACTACAACTGAACTGACACCGATATGAGCTGAAATATAAGCTGAAATATGGGCTTCACTTGGCGCCAAGAGAGAAGAGAGGGAGGGAAACAAACGAAGCAAGCAAGTGAGAATACCTATAGCCGCGATTTCTGCCTGCGACTCCAGTAGCTGCTGGATTGCCGCTCCTCTTCCCATCGTCCACCCTTCCTACCTTCTTCTTCACCGGCTTACCTAGTAATTCGATTTGCATCAGCGCTGCTATGAAGGCCTCCCTTTTGTTTCTGCTCGTGGCGGTTCGCCGCGCCTGCGGTACCCCCAACCCGACGCTTCAATGGGACCCAGAGACGACTAAAGACTGCATCGAATGGTACAACAACAGCGACGATGAACCGTGCGAATACGTACGCAGTCTGTTTGGGATCACCCCCGAGGAGTTCCATGAATGGAACCCCTCCGTCGGTCTCGACTGCCAACCATGGGAGTATCAGTCGTACTGCATCGTTACCATGGAGAAGATCAACAACACAATCACGACCACTTCATCTTCTTCCTCGACAACGGCTGTCTCCACTACCTCTGTGGTCACGCCCGGACCCTCCCCTACCTCTTGGACCGATATGGGCTGTTATGTCGAGTACCCCGCGCTGCCTATCCTCGAGGAGAACTTGAGCCCCGAGGGCGGCGATGCAGCGTTGTCTATTCCCAAATGCGAGAACGCGTGCTATCTCAAGGCGTATGTCTTCGCAGGCGTGCAGGAGGGGAACCAGTGCTGGTGTGGCAGCTACGTGGGCGGCGAGTGGGCGAGCAACCAGACTCACTGCAACACCACCTGCACCGGCGACAGCAAGGTGTTCTGTGGCGGCAAGGGACTGGTCAACGTCTTCAAGGCCGAGCAGAACGAGGCGTCTACTAAAACTACTGCTACTACCGGGGCCTCCAGTACGACTACGGCAACAGGATCTACTATCAGCGAGACTCGGTCGTCCGGGGCAATCAGGAATCTGGCAATGGCTTGAAGGATTGGGGTTGGCTTGATTGTCTCTACTCTTGTTTTCTATGTATGTATGCAGACCTAATCGAAATATAACACCGGTGGTGATGGAACGTATGGCCATTAGGACATGTGGCTTTTATGAAAGGCGTTATAGAAGGACACAAGAGGCGAAAGGGGGTTACCTACTTAAGCAATACATATATTATGCCTTGAATTTGAGGCACTGAGATAATAAACTATAACATGTCCTAGCTTACCCTTTATAAGTTTGTTTAACTGATTGAATTTAACAAATAACCTAGAGTGGTGTAATGGTAACATTCCAAACTGACACATGGGGACGCTTGCGTTGCGGAACCATGCCCGTATTAAGGGATGAAGGGATCCGGGTTCAAATCCTGGCTCTGGGAAATAATGTTTTATTTTTAAAAAAAAAAATTAAATTACATAAAACTTTCCTCTTTTAATAATTTTTTTATTATAATTTATATATAAATAATAAGACTATTGCTATTTGTACTCCTTTAAATTTCTATCGAAGCTTATTCGTACGAAGGTTAAGGCCAAAAGTTTCGCACATTTGAGCTTGGCAAAGCCACGTGCGAATTGCCTAGGAGGTAGTCATCAAATATAAGGCTATGGGTTTAAGACTACCATTCAATGAGAGGGCATATCTGATTAAATACTGTACCTTTTAAGTATACTATAGCTACCTTCGTTCACACGGGCTTATTAATATATCACATTTGTTGAACCAACTAGTTACAATTCATCAAGAATGAAGGGGCCGTCTCGTGCACCTCGAGTTGCTATTGTCGGCGGGAGTATCACGGGTATGGCATGTTCTTGGGAATTGCAGAAACACGATTGCACCGTGGAAATCTACGAGACTCACCGCAAGCTCGGTGGACATGCTAACTCGGTACCATTCGAGGGCAATGGGAGGACTGTAAACGTCGACAGTGGTTTCATCGCAATGGATGAAGCCTCATATCGTAGGTCATAAGTCTAGCGTCATGTGTCCCGCTTTCAAAAATCAACTAAGTGTTAATATGTATTCGAAGAGGTTCATAAGTTACTTCCTGATTCCAATGGTAGCTGCTCCATGGTGTACCGACCCGGAGGAGTTCGCTCGCACGTTTCCCGCCAAGTTCCTCATTCAATTCATGTGAGTCTACTAGTGGCCTTCAGGTCGGAAATTGTAGAGTTGCTAATAGATCCCCCCGAGAAGGCTACAACGCGGTCTACTAGATGCCGTAGTGAAAAGACTTGGATGGCGTTCTTTTCGAAATGGGTCGCAGACTTACATCGAGGCATTCCAACGTAGCCTCCCACCTTGTCACCGACTACACTTACATACTCCGGTACATAGGGTAGTGCGGACTGGCAAAAAGATGACACTCATTTTTGCAGACAAGTCTAGAGAGACATTCGACCGTGTAGTCCTTGCTCAGTGCAGAGTACCCACGTTTTCTACCACCCGCTCATTAGTTCAGAGAGTATCCTCATGTCTCGTCACATTCACTTAATCAACGGCGTTTCGGGTATCGCGTTTGCCGGTGCCTGGATGGGGTTTGGGTTCCGCGAGGACGGTTTTAGAGCCAGTGTCCACGCGGCGCGCGTCCTGATAGATGGTTGGGAGAAGACACCGCCATTAAATCTAACAGGAGACTCAGCGCAAGTTCATGCGCCTAGGACTGGTCTTATGAGGCGGTTTCTCAAGCTCGTGGTTTTGATAGTGTGGAAACTTCTGAGCTTTACCTGATTTTGCACCTTAGGATACGTTGTGCTAGATGGGTTGAGGATACAGTCAGTGAACGCATCGATCCTGAGGAATCGCGAAAAGGTAAAATCCTCATCAGGCATCACTAAATAGACCTCTGATACCTCTGTTTGGAAATCAGGATCCCTGGGGCGTATTTCTCTATTGATATATAAGCAAACTAGGCACCTATCTAGCCGAATAAATAATAGAATAAATTTCGGATGCTTCCCTGAGAGATGTTTAATCGTTAATTTCTGATAAAAATTTATTGATTAAAAGCGATTTCCAAAGAAAATGGAAATATAAACAGGAAGCAACCCCCCGGGGCTGCACAATAGCCCGAATTTACAACCAATCGGATTAAATAACCCTTTTATATAAACATATGTAAAAATTATTAAAACATATTAAAATATTACGTTTTTTAACCAATTAAAAATATATTTAATTACTTTATTTTTTATACCATATAATATAATTTTTTTAATAATAATTTAAATATTAATAAAAATATTATTTATTAACTTTTTAAATTAATAATAACTTTTAACTAAATATAATATAATAACAAAAATAAATATTATTTATTATTTTTAAAAACCGTTTACTTTTATAAAAAAATTAATATTAACGTTAATATTAATTAATTCGAAATTATTTTATTTTAACTTTATTATAATATTATTTACATTTTTTATTAATTTTTAAATAAGTTTAAAAAGTTTAATTTTATTAATTTTAACATTTTTTACAATTATTTTAATAATTTTTAATTTTTTTTCCATATTTTTTAATTTTTTATTTATTTTTTTTAAATATTTTTTAATATTAAATTTACTATTTTTATTATATTCTTTTTTATTTAATAAATTAAAAAATATATTATTATTATTATTATTTTTTTTTTCTTTTTTTTTTTCTTTATTAATAATTTTATTTTATTATATTTCAAAATTTAAAAACCATTACTTTTATAACGTATTAAATACAAAAATATTTTTTAAAATACATAAAATTAATTTTTTATTTTAATTAATTAAAATAAAATATACTTTTAAATTTATAAATAATATTAATATATAAATTTCTAAAAATTAAATTACATAAAAAATTTTTTTTATAAAAATTAAATTTATTTACCAAAAATAAAATTTAATTTCTTTTAATAGATTTTCTTTATAAATTTTAATAAATAAATAAAAATAATTTTATATAATTATAATTAATTTTATTTAATAAATAATTTTAATAATTTTAATAATATTAATTAAATATATATATATATTTAACCTTTTTTTAAAATATTTTTAAATTTTTTAAACATTAAAAAATTTATAATTAAAAATATTATTTACACTTTTATATAAACATTTTAAACCAAAATATTTATAACGTTAAAAAATTATTTTATAATTTAATTTAATAAATCCTTACGTTATTAAAAAAACATATTACATATAAAATATATAATAAATATAAATTTTAATATTTTAACTTAAATAAAATATACCCATTTTTTTAAAATTACGTAATAATTTTTTATTAAAATTATTAAAAACAAAAAAAGTAAAAACTATTAAATAAAATATATCACAATAAAAAATAAACATTATATTAAATAATTCCAAATATAATTTACTAATAATATAATTTAAATTAATTAAACAAAAAAATAAATTTAAATTTATATTATAACATTTTAAATTAATAATATATTTTAAAATAATATACATTAACTTTCGTAAATTTTCAATTTTAATTTTTATTTTAATAACATTTTTACTTTTTACCTTAATAACATTATTACCTTTTACCTTAATAACATTTTTATTTTTTATCTTAATAATATTCCTACCTTTTACATTAATAACATTTTTAACCTTTTTAACATTAATACTATTAAAGTTTTTATAAAAAACAATTTACCTACAATTATAACATATAAATAATATTATTTAATATTAAATAAATTAAATTATAAATATTTAAATTTAAATATTAATTATATAAAATTATAAATTAAATATAAATTATATAAATTATAAATAAATAATAAAATAAAAAATATAAATAAATAAATATTATTAATTTATATTTATTATAAATAATAACAATATACATTATTATAATATTAAAAAAAAAAATTATATTATATTAATAAATAAATAATAAAAAATTAAAAATTAAAATTATTATTTTTATTATAATATAATTATATTATAAATAAAATATATTTAAAGGTTAAAAATTTTTAAAACATTAAAAATAAAATTTAATTTATTTTTTAATATTAAATTAATTAAATTATTAAAAAATTTATTAAAATAATGTTTTTCATTATTTTAATTAATATATATTAATTATATGATATAATCTTACATAATTAAATTTAAATAATTAATTATATTTTAATTATTATATTTTTTATATTTATATAATAATTTTTTTGTATAAATAATTATTTTTATTTTTTTTACCCCGTATAAAATATAAATAATCTTTATTTTAATTATTTTTTTTCTTTTTTTTTTAATTTTTTTTAATTTTATTAATAATTATTTATATAATATTTTATTATTATTTAATATATTAAACGTTTATAATTATTTTTTTGCAATTTTATAAAGTGTCGAAATTTTAAATGTTATTTTTAAATATAAAGTTATATATTAAAGTTATTATAAGGTTATAATAAATATATGCTTTTTTTCGAAAATAATAAATTATTGGAAATAATTTATTATAATTTATTATATTATACGTTAAATAATTATTATTTATTTATTATAATTTTTTAATTAATTATTTTTTAATATTAATAAAATTTATTATTTATAATAAATATTATAGCAAAAATTATTTAATTATTATTTTATTTATATTATTACGTTTTATTTATTTTTAATTATATAATATATATTTAATATTAATATTTTATAAATAAATTATTTTTTTTAAAAATTTATTATAAGTAATTTTTAAAAATTATATTGGATTTTTATAAAAATTATTAATAATAAAGCCTTTAATTTAAACGTTATATAAAATAACTTTATATTGTTTTATAATATTTAAAAGAAAAAAAGTTAAAAATATAAATAATATTATTATATTTATAATTATATTATTTTATTAAGTAAATAAGTTATAAATTATAATAATTCTATTTTTATAAAAGATTTAAATAAATTTTAAGTTATTAATTAATTTTAAACCGTTAATAAGTTTTAAATTATTAATAAAATTTAAATATTATACTATTTTAAATTAAAATTATAATTATTAAAACCATAATTATTAAAACTATAATTAAATTAAAAATTTTAAATAATTATTATTTATAAAAAAATTATTTTATATTTATTTTTTTAATTTTTTTTTATAATTTCTTTTTATATTTAATTTTTTTTACTTTATATTTTTCTTATTAATATTTTATATTTATATTAATAAATTTAAAAGGTTAAACTTAATTTTTTTTTAAAAAAAAAAAAAAAAAGGAATTATTAACGGTTAAATTATACTATAATAAAATAATAATTAATTATTACTATTTTATTAAATTAAATTAAATAATTAATATTTACTTTTATTTAAAATAATAATTTTAATAAAACTTAATAGTTTTTATTAATAAATAATAATAATTAAAACTTTTTAAAATTTATAACTTTTAAAAATTATATATAAATTATTATAAAATCAACTTTTTTTTTATCAATTTTTTTTTATTAACTTATTTTATTATAAAATTTAAATATACTTTAAATAAAGTTTAATTTTAAACTTTAAATTTTATAATTATAAATATTAATATAAATATAAAATTTAATTAATTAAAAAATTTAACGCATATAAAAATTTTATTTTTATTTAATATATAAATTTTATTTAAAAATAAAGGTAAAAAACCTTTATTTAAATTTAATAAATAGATTTTAAATATAATTGGCAATAATATTAAAATTATTTTTAATAATTTTATAATAAAAAAAATATTTAAATTAATTATATATATAAAAAAATTTAAGTTAAAAATAAACGCTTTTATTATATATTTAATATTATTAATTATTTTTAAAATTTAATAATTATTTATTATTAAAATAATAAATATATTTTTCGTTAATATTAAATAAGTTAATATTTTTAAAATTAAATTATTTATCATTTTAAAAACTTTTATAAACGTTTTAACCTTATTTTTTTTAAAAATTTTAAATATATATTTTAATAAAAAAATATAAACCTTTTATTTTCGCTTTTTAACAAAAATTATATAAATTTATAAATTTATTATATATTATATTAAATTTAAAAAAATTATAATTTTACACTTTTTATTTAAAAATATATGTTTTAATTTTACTAATTTTACGTTTAAAACGTTAACATTATTATTTATTTATAAACTTTCCTTTAATCGTTTAAATAAACCTAAAAACCAAATATTTATTATTTTTATTTATTAATCCAAAAAAATAATTATAATAAATTTTTACCATAAAACATAATTTAAAAAATAATTATTATTTATTACTTTAAATAATTTTCCAATTTTTTCGTATTTTTTTTAATTTATTGCTTTTTTTAAATATAATAAAAAAATCTTTTAAATTAATTTAAATTAATAAAAATTACCGTAAAAAATTATGATTAATATTTTACCAAAATTTTTATTAAATTTATTTTATATTTTTTAAAATTAAAAATATATTACATAAAAATTAACTTTATTTATTATATTATATTTATTTATTACCAAAATATTAACTTATTTTTAAACAATTTATTTTTTAAATAAAAAACGTTAAAACGTAATAATAAAAAAAACTATTATAAAATAAATAATAATATTATTAATATAAATTTTTACAAACCTTAATATAATAATAAACTTTATCTTTTTTTATAAAATCTTTTATTTTCGAAAATTTTAATTAATATTTTAATTATAATATTTTTTTTAATATTACTTTTACCTTTTAAATAAAAAAATAATTAATTATTATTTATTAAAAAGATTTTTATAATATTATTATTATTAGCAATTTATATTAAACATATTACGTTAATTTTATTTAAATATTAAAAAATTATGGTTAAAACAGTTAATTATTTTTTATTTAACTTATTTTATTAAATTAATATTTAACTTTTATTAAATTATATATAATTAATATAGAAATTAATAATTATTATTATTAAAATAATATATATTAATAAAATATATATTATTATAATAAATAATTATAATTAAATAAGATTTTTATTTATTTTAAATAATTTATTTATTTTTTATTTTTTAAAACTTTTTTTAAAATTTATATTTTAAATATTTATTACGTTTAATTAATTGTTTTTAAAATTTGATTTTTTAATTATTTTAACTAACATTTTTTAATTTAATAACGAAAATTTTAATTTTTATTTTTTTATTTAATTTATAATTATATAATAAAAGAAATTAATAT